>NC_090732.1:102622323-102729823 GCF_036898095.1 Palaemon carinicauda
CGACTCAAAATACACAGCCCAACCAAAGGGGGAAGTGCGCAACACGAGTCCAAAAAGAAGGATGTCAGATGGCGCTGGTGTCGGGCGTCGGTGGGGTGGTTCAGGTTGGTATGGTTAGGACCGCTGTGTCGGCACACCCCACTTGTGTATATTGTCGAAGGATTACTCTAAATGGAAGACGACATGTGAATACACCTAGTGGTTTTCACACACCCTGTCTTTATACACGACGCCCTTAGGGGTGCTCGCGTGAGGGTAGTAACCTCTGCATTCCATGCTTTAACTTTCTCTGGTATATTTGGAAGTTAATTATATCAGAAAAGTGGTAAGAGGGACCTTTTCACCGGGCGACACAGGTCTCTCTCCAGAAGTAGATTTTTCCTTCGTCAAAATCCCCCCCCCCCCCTTTTTTTTTTTTTTTTTTTTTTTTTTTTTTTTTTTTTTTTTTTCACTCGATTCAGTCTTCCTTTTCTTTGCTTCACTTTCTTTCTTTTCATCATGATCACTAGACCGTTTTAGAGATTTTTTTAAAGAAACTATTTATTGAGTGAAAGTTGCTTGGTACGGCTTTTGAGGATTTTTCTGAAATGAGTTAAGCAAACAACATCGAACTGCGCAACAACACGGCAAACCTGAAGTTTCTGTGGGTGATGCTTGTCGATGAAATCAACCACGTGTTGATGATATGCCAACATTGTTTTATTTCCGCCGTACCTAAGATTTGGCTACCTCCTCGGTCTCCTCAGACTCGCTCAACTGCGCTTGGAACTCATCATGCTGCATGGCTTGCAGCTCCTTGAGTTCCTCGGTGGTGAGCTCTTCATGATGCTCATCAACGAGTTCGGTGATGTCATCTTCATCCACCTCCAGACCCATGGACTTGCCAAGGGATACAATCTCTTCGACGTCTTCCTCTGCGGCAAGCACAGGTTCATTTTCGGGGCCAAAACCTTCGAAATCTCTGGGAGCAACAGCATCAGGCCAAAGCTTCTTCCAAGCTGAATTCAGGGTCCGACGAGTTACTCCCTCCCAAGCCTGATCTATGATCTTTAAGCAGTGCACTATATTAAAGTGGCTCCTCCAAAATTCACGCAAAGTTAAGTTGGTGCTTTGCGTGACATTAAAGCACTGCTTAAATAAGTGCTTGGTATACAGCTTCTTAAAATTAGAGATGACTTGCTGGTCCATGGGCTGGAGGATAGGGGTGGTATTCGGTGGAAGATACAACACTTTGATGAATTTGTATTCGTCGATGATAACATCTTCGAGTCGGGGGGCAGATTCCTCTCTTGAAGGTACTTCTTGACAGCAGGGCCGAAAACTACGTTCACCCATTCCACAAAGATATGCCTAGTAACCCAAGCCTTAGAATTAGAACGCCATACAATATGTAGCAGGTCTTTATTAATTCTATGTGCTTTAAATGCCCTAGGGTTTTCGGAATGGTAAACTAATAAAGGCTTAATTTTGCAGTCCCCGCTGGCGTTGGCACAAAACGCAATAGTCAACTGATCCTTCATTGGCTTATGTCCAAGCATTTTCTTCTCTTCGGTGGTAATGTACGTTCGACTAGGCATCTTTTTCCAAAACAGACCGTTTTCATCACAGTTGAACACCTGCTGCTTTACGTAGCCTTCCTCCGCCACGATGATTTAAACTTTTTAACAAAGTCTTTAGCAGCCTTCCAAACTCGAAGCTTCTACATGCCGAACAACTGAATGAATCTCGATCCGTTTCCTAAATTTCTCGAACCAACCTCGAGACGCCTTGAATTCCCCCGTCGTAGGATCGGCTGAACTCTCCCCCGCGTCACCCCCAGAGCCCGCCGCCTTCAAGTTCCTGTAGATAGCGCTGGCCTTCTCACAAATGATCGTTTCAGTGGTCATATCGCCAACAATCTCCTTGTCCTTGATCCATATTAACAAAAGGCGTTCCATCTCTTCAAGGGTGGGGCTACGACGTTTGGAAATAATTGTGATCCCCTTCGAAGGTTTCACTGCTTTAATGGCTGCCTTCTGTTTTATGATCGTCGAGATCGTAGACATATTCTGGCCATATTGTTTAGCCAGATCGCTAACACGTACACCTCGCTCATGCTCTTCTATTATTTCTTGCTTTAGATCTAAGGAAAGCATTGACTTCTTCCTTTTCTCACCACTACTTCCTGAACCGAAACTAAGCTTTTTAGGACCCATGATTACAAAACACAGAAAACAACACGTGAAAAAGGAAGATAAAAAACACTGTTAATAACTGAGCGAATAAAGAACAGCCACACGATGCGCACGAGATGAGAGGACTGATCAAGATGACACTCGATTAGCGTCCCTCCGATGTGCTGCCGTCTAGCGGCGTTAACAACAAACCACGGTTGACGCTTTCAAGAAAATTCCACGTGTATGCGTATTGTTTACTTCGTATGTTGGAGCAACACTTTGGGTGTCGAGACAGAAATTTGGTCGAATTTTACTTCGGATGTTGGAAAATTCGTATGTTAGGACATTCGTATGTAGAGGTTCCACTAGTTTATTTATGTTTATATATTGCTTTTACAAGTTTTATCATGAATAATTGAAGCTTCTATGGAAGCAAAAAAAGTGCTACAAATGAAAGTTCAAGCGATGAAGACGAAAACCCTTTGATGCAGACTGAAAATAGTTCTGATTTGGACTATGATATTGGAACAGCAGAAAGCAATTTTAGTGAAAGTTCTTTCAGGAATGAAAGTGAAAGCAATGATGAAGAAGAAAGCCAAGAAGAGGAAGAAAATGAAGATATAATTACACAAGAAGCTGAGTGGAAGCAAGTGATAAAGAGTGCTAGACAGCATGGATTTACTGGGAATGAAGAACTTTGCATAAGAGCATAGCAATCATCTGATAATAAAGTTTGGCCAATTAATGTTTACAAACAAATAATAACTGATGATATTTTGAATCTAATTGTTCAAGAAACTAATAGATATGCAGAGCAGAAAATATCTAAGGCTACTGTGACTAGATCAAAACTGAGAACGTGGGTACTTACTTGCAAGGAAGAGATCAAAAAGTTTATTGGGCTTGTTATTTACATGGGATTGATTCCATATCCTGACATCCAGTTATATTAGTCGAAAAGCAAGATTTACAAGAAGGAATTTGTTTCCTCAGTAATAAGTCGAGACCGATTGGTCTTGCTTTTATAAATTTTAAATTTTTGCAACCGTGAAGAACCTCATTTTGAAAGAGACTTTAAAATAAGAAAATTGTTGGTTATGATTTTGTACCCGTATCAATCAATATACAAGGCAGGCTCTAATATAATTGACGAGAGTATGGTGCCTTTCAGAGGTCGTGTCATTTTCAGGTAGAGCCATAAGTATGGATGCAAACTGTTTAAACTTTACACTCCCAAAGGATACACTCTTAAACTCGGAGTTGTATTCAGGTACAGGAGTAGCTACTCCTCTAATAAAGATCGAATCTCTTGCGGTAAGACTACTTATAAATCACATGGATATGTGAGTAACTTTGTTTGCAGACAATTACAATACATCCACTATATTAGCAGAGCATCTTCTTCAGCGAAAGAGCTACTTCTGTGGCACAGTAAGAATCGACAGAAAATCTTCCAAAGTCAGTTAAAAAAGTGAAATTACAGCGTTAGAAAATAAGAAGGTAGTGAAAGTGTTCAATTTGAAAGATAAACGAAATGTTGTGACTCTTATCAACAATTCCTTAACATGATGCCACTTTGATTGACACGGGTAAAGTAACGAGGGCTCGATTACTTATTATGAAACCTTAAAGTGTGGTGGACTATAATGATTGCAAGAAAGGCATGGATTTGTCTGACCAAATATCATATTATTGTACAGAAAAGTGCTATTGATCTTATTACTGGCGTTTCTGTAGTGAATGCTTTGGTACTTTACAATAAATATTGTACTATGCAGTGAAGAGTGTGTCAATGCGTGAATTCAAGGAATCCATTGTCCTATTTTATACAAGTGGCATTGTGAAGGAAACACAAACCAGGAAAACGTCATTTGAACATTTCTGGAAGACCTGAACATTGTCTCCAAGAAACTGAGGGAAAGAAAAGAAAAACAAAAAGATGATGTAGAGGCTGCTATGAAATGCTAACAAAAACCCAAAGCTTTAAAAGTGGCAAAAATCATGTCTAAAAAGGTTGTTACATATTGTGAGTTATATCCCGGTACTCCGTACCTTTATCTGTCTTGTTTTAACTTGAAGAATAACAATTAATATGTTTTTTCCCTTATATATGAAGCAGAATGTAATTTTTTTCATTGTCTCCAATATGTGACATATTTTGCTTATGTGTTTAAAATAAACCACCATCTTTATATTTTTTTTTATTAATTTAATCCTTTGATAGCAATACTAAAATACTAAAATAGTACTTAAAAGAATATAATAAGAGTTTTTTATAAGTTTGAAGAAAATATTTTATTCCTCTACAACGACCCACCGGTGAGTCACATTGCAGCATAAAGGCAGACAGTGGGACTCACTGGTGGGTCACATCACAGGAAACGTGTCAATGTGAACAAAATCAAGTCTTTGAATACTGCACATGGTTCTCAAGCTGGTAATAAAGTGGAGGGGGATACTTGAAATCCTCTCTTTATTGCAGATGCTGTAGTAGGGGGTATTTCAACTCAAAGAAGAAAAAACTGTAGATCATTAGGATCTTAGCCTTATTTTTTATTATTGAACTTGTTTATAGATAATCCTAATTTTAGAAATAACATTGTTTATTTCAAGCAATTTATGTGCTATTTTACTCTATATTCTTTTACAGGGGTTAATCCACTCAACCCAGAAACAAAAGAAGGGCTCTTGAGGTGTGTGTGTTCAGACTGCCCTTCTAATGAATGCGTTACAGATGGATATTGTTATGTAATCTTCACTTTAGAAAAATCCGGCGAAACTACACCTTATAAGTAAGTAACATTGAATAATGGTGAATGGTGAGGCTAATTGCTTAATTATTGTTACCGGTATATTTTTATTTTTGTAGCCTATGACTAGGCCCAGTTTCAAATGAGAACCTGCTTGTTATCTCAGTTCCTTGGTTTTTTTACATACAGCAAGTTTAAGACCTTTTAAAGTAAACATTTTGTCTGGTGTGTGTTGATTACAACATTGACTGACTGGGTGTGGTGCGTTAATTGTTTTTTAATACACCGTAGTAATTCTTCAACCCTGATACTTGATGGTCAACTTGAGAGATAGCTTTGTTGACTGGTAAACAGTTCCATGGCTATTACTAAATGTCCAGTATGGGAAATGTTATGCACTGTATACAGTTCATAATTCAGGTTGTTACATACATGTAGCAATTTCTTATATAGATTTTAACTACCGGTAATATAATTAGTTATTTTATGTCTTGTGGTATCTTGTATGGCTTCACAGTTTAAAGGATGCTTATACAGGTATTCTAACTATTGTTGATGTGCAGTGATAAGAATGGAAGACTTAGTAAATAGATGAAAGTTGTTCCAGCATTGTAAGTTGTTCCAGCATTGTAAGTTGTTCCAGCATTGTAAGTTTCACAACAAACCAGGTCATATACTTGGTTTTGGTCTGTAGATTTGAAGGAATTCCCTTTCCTGTCTAAATTATTGCTCATGACAACTATTTGGACTCTATAGTTATAGTTTATTGGCATGATAAGAAGGATGTTTATATATCCAACAATCTAACGTAATTATTAACTTGCATACAATATTTATTAAAATTCCCATTCCATAGCTCTTACAAGTTGTCTCCCTTTTTATATTTTTAAGACTGCAAAATGGTAATTGGTAATGGAATAGAAATTAATTGTCATTATGCAAATATCTAAATTCAGTCTTTAAGTACATTATTTAAAAAACTTATGAATTAACCTTTTGAGTATTTAGTTTAATATTATGTTGAATTTAATGGTTCAAGCAAAAGATAACGCATCGGTGAGTGGATCTCATATTGAATGTAAATGCCAAAACACTTACTTGTGAATCACTCTTCTGCTTTAAAAGTGCCTTAAAATTGATCTTTGAAGTATTAAGAATTTTTAGGCTTATTAAGATTTATCTTCATAACATTAAGCATTTTTCAGTCTTATTTCATCTTATGTACATGTAATTCAACAATGCTCTAATTGATCATCAGAAAATTAAAGACTTTTAAATCTTATTTGATCTGGTACAAATACAGTCCTTCGTCCTTACATAGGAGAGATAGTAGTAAAGCTGGAGAACATGGCAATTAAATCTCTTGTAATGAGGTGTTAACAGGTGGCCGGTGATTACCGTCCGGGGAGCAGAGAATCCTCGCCTCTTTGCTTGCTCACTGAGCAGTCACTGATAACATCCATCAGGAAGAACAGATGTTCTTCCATTGGTTGGAGATTTTGGCATTTAATTGCTTTCCTGCATATTTTCTTATGCTAACAGTATATGCTAGGGACATTGTGTTTGGGTCTGAGACATGCTTAATGATAGTATGTCTCCCATGACTTCAATGGCTGGCCAATATGCTGCTCTTAAGTCTGACTTCTCCAAAGTCGATAGGAAACAGTATCGGGAGGAACAAGCTTCCTCCTGAAGAAATAGCATATCTTTCTTTGGGTACATGCTCTTACAAGCGTATGCTCTTGGGCCCGCACGCATAATTATGACTGGGAGGTATCCAGTAGACCTCCCTGGCTACCAAAGTTGGGACTGTTGACATCCAGTTACCTTTTTGGGGTGATCCTTGCCATCGATCCAATTGTCAATCGAGATCACCCAGAGTAGTTTCTTCCACCGACAATTAAGTTTTACCCGATAAAATTTGGGTCAACATCGTGCTATCTCTCAGTAGGGAACATCTTCAATCATCCTAGGAACAAACAAATTGCATTCAGATCCTGTTCCCTTTTACACCTCAGAGGATAGCGGGTTTTCATCTAACCCCTTTCCTTCTTCCTTAGAAGACTTACGATTAAAAGAAACTCATGACCTTTGACATACCAAAGAACAGATCTTTTATATCCAGAAAGGATTCTCTAGCTTTTAGGAAGTCATAACCTGGGATCCAGACCTGATTGTTCTCCCCAAAAGGTGATACTCAGATTGTATACCGTAGTTAGGGAATATAAAAAATAACTTAGAAATTCTTTAGTATTCTTTACGCCCTAAAAGAGTTTGCATGATTACACTCTTGTATTCTCCTTAAGGGAATATATATACCTTACATCCTTAATCTGTTCCCACAATAACATTCATGTATTCAATTATTGCAAGGATATCAGGCGTGCTCATTTGAAGCACTTGTCAGGGCTCAACTTCACACATTTAGCTTTTATTTAACACATTGTGCATTATACGAACACTTTTTTGTATTTTTACTTTCCTCTGTCTCTAGAAAGTAGTCAGTCAGCTGACTTTGTGCACTGAAGGAAATGGGGCCACTTTCCTTCCCTTTTTCTTTGCACGATTAGTCTTTTAAGACCAATTGATATGAGTTTCATGCATGGAGAGAAAGGATTGACCAGTTCCTTTACACTGTATTGCTTTCTCCTCCGCTGTTTGCTACTGCAATCATCTTGGGAAACGAAACAACTCATGCTTGCCAAAGCGAGCACCCTTTGGAACGACACTGCTATGTGAGCATCTATTGAAATTTTACCGCACATGCTTGCAGTGAATGCATTGTTTGGAACATTATCACACATGGTTGCAGGCAAGCGTTGTTTGGAATGTTACCGCACATGCTTGCAGTGCATGCATCGTTTTGAGCATTGCCTCTTTTGTTCTTTATCGCTAACCTGTTGGTGATCACTTGCTCTTACGATAGTGCCATCTCTCTTATTTGGTCTCCCATTAGAGCAATACAGTACTAGGTATTCTACTAGGTGTTTGCTGCAACCTCAACTGCTCTGATCCCTGCTTGCGATTGATCGCACACCTTTTCACCTGCTCACGGTAGATCGCACACCCTCTCACCTCCTCGCGATTGATTGCACACCCTCTCACCTGCTCGTGATTGATCGCACATCCTCTCACCTGCTCGCGATTGATCGCACGCCCTTTCACCTGCTTGCGATTGATCGCACGCCCTCTCACCTGCTCGCAATTGATCGCACGCCCTCTCACCTGCTCGCGATTGATCGCACGCCCTCTCACCTGCTCGCGATTGACCGTACACCCTCTCACATGCTCGTGATTGATTGCTCACCCTCTCACATGCTCGTGATTGATTGCTCACCCTCTCGCCTGCTCGCGATTGATCGCACACCCTCTCACCTCGTGATTGATTGCACGCCCTCTCACCTCGTGATTGATCGCACGCCCTCTCACCCGCTCGCGATTGATCGCACACCCTCTCACATGCTCGTGATTGATCGCTCACCCTCTCGCCTGCTCGCGATTAATCACGCACCCCCTCACTTGCTTGTGATTGTTCGCGCACCCCCTCACCTGCTCGTGATTGATCGCGTGCCCCCTCACCTGCTCGCGATTGATCGCACGCCCTCTCACCTGCTCGCAATTGATCGCACGCCCTCTCACCTGCTCGCAATTGATCGCACGCCCTCTCACCTGCTCGCGATTGATCGCACGCCCTCTCACCTGCTCGCTATTGATCGCATGCCCTCTCACCTGCTCGCTATTGATCGCACGCCCTCTCACCTGCTCGCAATCGATCACACTCTCTCTCTCCTGCTCGCGATTGATCGCTCACCATCTCGCCTGCTCGCGATCGATCGCACACCCTCTCACTATGTGATCGATCGCACGCCCTCTCATTTGCTCACAATTGAACTTATGCCATCTCACCTGCTCACGATTGATCGCACACCCTCTCACCTGCTTGCGATTGATCGCACACCCTCTCACCTGCTTGCGATTGATCGCACACCCTCTCACCTTCTCGCGATTAATCACGCACCCGCTCACCAACTCGCGATTGATCGCGCACCCCCTCACGAGCAGGTGAGGGGGTGCGCGATCAATCGCGTATTCTACTAGGCGTTTGCTGCAACCTCAACTGCTCTGGTCCCTGCTTGCAGTTGATCGCACACCCTTTCACCTGCTCACGGTAGATCGCACGCCCTCTCACCTGCTCATGATTGATTGCACACCCTCTCATTTGCTCACAATTGATCGCATGCCATCTCACCTGCTCGCGATTGATCGCACATCCTCTCACCTTCTTGCGAATGATCGCACACCCTCTCACTTTCTCGCGATTAATCACGCACCCTCTCACCAGCTCGCAATTGATTGCGCACCCCCTCACCTGCTCGTGATTGATCTCAAACCCTCTCACCTGCTCGCAATTGCTCGCACGCCCTCTCACTTGCTCGCAATTGATCGCACGCCCTCTCACCTGCTCGCAATTGCTCGCACGCCCTCTCACCTGCTCGTAATCGATTGCACGCCCTTTCACCTACTCGCAATCGATCGCACGCCCTCTCGCCTGCTCGCGATCGATCGCACGCCCTCCTATCTGCTCGCGAACGATCGCACGCCCTCTCACCTGCTCGCGATTGATCACACGCCCTCTCACCTGCTCGCGATCGATCGCACACCCTCTCACCTGCTCCCGATTGATCGCACACCCTCTCACATGCTCGCGATTGATCGCTCACCCTCTCGCCTGCTCGTGACTGATCGCACACCCTCTCACCTCGTGATTGATCGCACACCCTCTCATTTGCTCACAATTGATCTCATGCCATCTCACCTGCTCACGATTGATCGCACACCCTCTCACCTGCTTGTGATTGATCGCACACCCTCTCACCTGCTTGTGATTGATCGCACACCCTCTCACCTGCTTGTGATTGATCGCACACCCTCTCACCTTCTTGCTATTGATTGCCCACCCTCTCACCTGCTCACAATTGATCGCACACCCTCCCACCTGCTCGCGATCGATCGCACGCCCTCTCACCTGCTCGCGATTGATCGCACGCCCTCTCACCTGCTCGCGATTGATGGCACTCCCTCTCACCTGCTCGCGATTGATCGCACGCCCTCTTACCTGCTCATGATTGATCGCACGCCCTTTCAAATGCTCATGATTGATCACGCATCCTCTCATATGGTCTCGATCAGTTGCACAACCTCTCATCTGCTCGTGATCGGTTGCACATACTCTCATCTGCTCTTGATCGGTTGCACATACTCTCATCTGCTCGCGATCAATTACACATCCTCTCATCTGCCTGGTAGATTGCTCTCTCATGGGAATATCACTACTAGCTTACAGCTGGTGCCCTCCTAGCTATTTGCACATCGCCTCCCTCACCTGTTGGCTTGCGAGCCCTGACCCTGGTTGTATTCTCCTCTTTACTACCAAATATACTTAAGACAGGTGTTAAAGATACATGCAAACACCAATTATGCATTCCTTAAACACAAGCCAAAGACTGTTGCTGAGCCCAGACCAAAGGACATTTGACTAACAACCATTTCAGAGCAGAGAGGGTCAAAGGTGCAACCGACATTGGCCAGGAAAGAGGGTCCAGGTACTTGTTTTGACAGTACATAAGAAAATTGTAAAAGTACAGACAAGCTTAGCATGGCCCCCAAACAAGGATGGCATGCAAAATAACAAAGCATTCCACATTTTCTCCTCCTCTGCTAGGTGTGGTAGTCCTATGATGCTACCTGTGTGAGGATGCCTGCAACCCTGATAGAGGGGGGGATTTTATTGCGCAATGAATAGGTAGACTGGGGTTGTTCTCCAGTCTGGGTTCAGCTTTCTGTTCACCAACTCTTCTCCTCTTCTAGTTTACCACCAGCTCCGTCATCATCTTAATGTCAGGGATTGGCAAAGTACTTTCCAGGCAGAGGTTCTGATCATGCTGCAGAAGGGCGCTTTATGTACCTCAGTGTGCTCTCAAGCATGCTCGCATGATTTCACTTTCAGGAAGATAACAATGGTTCCTTAAGTTTCTTCAGTCGACTCTTTCTTGTAGAGTAGATATCTGGGAACATGAGACCAGTCGTAGACCTTTTAGACTTGAATGAGTTTCTTTGACAAACTTCGTCGAAGATGGAGACTCCAGACATAGTCAGGCTGTTTGGACCTCATGATGTCGATCGATCAGTCTGAAGGATGCATACTTTCAGATCCCAGCTTCAGGAAGTATCTCAGTTTTGTTATCTCCACACCCCTGGAAGTCTTCAGCAGAGTTTACTCTGATACCAGCATGGGCACATGCCAACGATATTCTTCTTTTGTGCTACTTGGACAATTGGTTGATCTTGACTGACTTGGTAGCCGACCCTTTTTTCCACTGGGTCTAACTCTTCTCGTTCTATCATGGTCTGAGGATTGATCGGGGTACCCAAACAAAGACTGATTTATTTGTGGGTTGACATCAACACTGTTGTGAAAAGTGTTTTCCCACCTTGAGATGAACTAGCACACCATCGAGAGGTGGCATTCCCTCTCCTTCAACAGCCCCATCTGTCACCACAGCTTGGCAGAAGATCACTTGATGTTGTGTATAACTGATAGCACCACCATAGAGACATGGATAACAAAGGAGACAGTACTGTTTCTCTGTAGCTTTGCCATCTGACATTGTTCGACCCAATTACTCTTAACAGCCCAGTTGATTCCAGGCGAAAGAACACTGTGGCAGACAAACTGAGCAGGAGGATGCAGATCATTGGCCTAGAATGGTCTTTGCGTCAAAAGATAGCGAGCAAGACCCTGACTTAGAGGGGTTCTGATAGTTGACCAGTTTGCATCCTCACTAATTGAAATCTAATATTCAGCTCACCAACGCTAGACCAGGAGGCAGCGTATGAGGACGCCTTTCAGCATCAACATAAGGCTTTTCTGCTGTTCTGCTTGATTAGTAGTGTTGAATTGAGCCATGTCCACTCCTAACTCGGTATGATTCTAATAGTGCCTAGAGGGCCCCAAGTAGAATGGTACCCTGACCTTCTACCCCTTCTGATAGATCCTCTGAGGGTATTACCTCCTCTGTTTGACTTAATCTGCCAAGCTCACTCCCAGAAATCACACGAATGGGTGGAATCACTTTGGCTTTGGGTGGAAGTTATCCAGCATCTCTCAGAGACAGACTTTTGTGTGAAGTTACCCAAGAAATGTCAGGATACTTCCTGGAATTGTCAATTTCCATGTGCCAAACCAGATGGGCTATATTCTTTGGTTGAGGAAGGGGGTCCTTTCTCCTGTCGTAGCCTCTATGCCATGGTTAGGCAAATTTTTACTTTACCTCTGAAGAGAAAAGCTTTGCTCGGTATTGGCGGTGAGATGTCGTCACTCAGCCCTAATGTCAGGTTTTTAGATTGAAAGGAGCTGATATTACTGTGTCGGAAGGGCTCTCCATGCTCATACAAAATTTTGAACAGTCCTGTCCTCTAAGAGAAGTGAAACCACGTCCCTCGGACATCAATAAGATCTTGCAGCCCTTTAAGAGGACATCTTTGAACCCTTGAGGCTATCTCGCACAGAAACTTCCCTCAAATGGATTTCTTGCTTGTTTTATCCTGTAACAAGTGAATTATCAAGCTTCATGAGCTCTTGTTTAATGTAGTTTATACTAAATGCTGGGGACAGGTCTTGTCTCCCTTCATCCCTAAGCTAATCCATCAGTTCTCAATTCTAGGATTCCTTTGTGTCAGATTCTAAGCCTTAGATCTTGATCAGCTACTTTTGGGTTCTGCAAGGGCACTAGACTGCTGCATTAAATGTATACAAACAACTCGGTCTTACTTAGAGCTCCTCTTCCTAAATATGATCATCTCTTGGCTGAGGGAAGTCATTGCTACCTTCACCTCCTGCTCCAGGTGAAGGTCAAAGTAAAATCATGATGTCAGGAGAGTAGCTACGACCCTTTTTTTCCATAAAAATCCGTCGCAGGTGCTCCAAGCAGGCGTTCCTTTCACAGGACTTTTTAAGCATTGTGTTGAGGATGAGGGTTATATATTAGAGTGGGATGAAAGTGAAGATTGACTGGCCCTTTCCTTTCATTTTCATCTTCCCCTTTATTGAGGCATAACATTGGAAACCTTGTCAGCTGAATTTGATTTACTAGTAGCTTTTCAATTACGTGGCATAGAAGTGTCACTCTACATACTCCCTACAAGGGGGTTAGTGTTGGACCAAATGACAAATTGGGAGATAGTTTCTATTTTTCTTAACTATAGAAACCTAATTCCTTTACTCCTAATTTCTTGCATCACCTACCCCGTAAAAAGTCCCAGCTGCAATCAAAGTGACTGTTCATTGAGCAAGCAGAGGAGTTGGGCTACCCCACTTCAATCTGATAATTACTGGCCACACATTTATTCCTTGTTACAAAAGATTCAACTGCCGTGTTTTCCAGCTTCGCAGTTATCTCTCTTATGTAAAGGATTTAGTTTTGTATAATTAAGAATACAAATTAACTCCAAATATGTCATATCATTTGATGACTTGAGTAACAAGCAATGTATGACCTAATTAAGCTTGGTCAAGAAGGAAAAACATTAAAGGAAGGAGGGAAGTAGAGCAGTAGTTAAAAAGAGCCAGTTAGAGACTTCCTGGGTTTAGAGTAGGTTTAGCTTTATAGTGGGTCAAGTATTAGTCGATGAAAAACTGTAAGCTTATTTGTTATACTGTATAAAGTGGGTTATTTTTTAAGTTGTTTACTGTAATTATTTTTTTATTGGTCACCTAAGATGATTTTTTTCAGTGCATGATGAAGCCATTCATTTTGAAGTTTCATATCACAGTTATTTTGTTCTATGCTCTTGATATTTATTTGTTTTAAAAGTTTTGAATTTACAATCATGAACATTCAACATATTGTACTTAGTGTTTATATTGCTTTGATCAATTTTACTTTATTTTACTATTTTTTTATGGTATTTATCAAATTGACATTTGGTTTAATTTAGCTGCCAAATTTTATATATTTCTTGCCAAAATTAAAGCTTCTCTGACCAACTAAGATAACCCACTATCTTTATGATGTGCATTACCTTTGATTCAGTCCTATCAAGAGGAGAAACTTTTATGCATTTATGATAAAAACAGTGCTTCTAGTAGAAGTAAAATGTGTAAACATGGAATTTAATCATAAAAGCTGCAGAAGTTAATGATATACTTTTTTTAAAAAGAAAAGTTCCCTCCTGGTCATAACTCCGAGTAAGCAATTCTGCTGTTTGCAGGGATTTTAGTTAAATGTAAGATGATCTTTCAAAAAGTTTTGATGATAAAAGATGACCAGATGTTAGTTACAAAAGTAGGAGAATAGAAACAGCAAAGTATCTCTTCTAGCAGCTTTTCAAGGGTTCATATAGAAGATATTGTAGGCTGCAGTAGTTCTTATTATCAAACAAATGTGCTCTGAACAAAACCAAGTAAAATGAATGGGAAATTATTGCATTGTAAATGGTTATAACTGGAGGTCCAGCTAAGCAATAATCCAAAGGGAATTAAGGCAACTTGTAGAGTATAAATGAAAGATGGTAAATAAATAAAAATTACTTCAATGTTAATTGTAGTACTGTATAAGTATTTGAATATATATAATGAAACTCAGAGATGTGATGTGGTTTTTATTGATGTAGAGGATGTCACTCTGAGCAATTTATAGCAATTCATGTGCAAAATTTTACCAACTGTTCATCTGTAAAACATTCCAGATTGCATTTTTGGTAAGATAGATTTATCAGTGTACAATCCAATGAAAGAACAGCATTCAGTTAATGCATATTGATACTGAAAATTAATAAGATTGGTCAAAGTGAAAGCTAGTATGAATGTATATTTTTTGTTTGTTCAAGAGTTGTTTACTTTAGAGAGTGTTGAGAAAAAGAGTCATTGTCATCAAATAACCAACTTTTAGGAGATTTTATATTTATGAAGGGGATGAGAATTTCCTGCTATGCAAAGACAGATTATGTGCTTATTCCCAAAAGAAAAAAGTATGAAATTCATAAAAACATGATTTCCATATAGCTAGTTAATCAACAATTGATATTTTAAAAGCCTACCAATTTCATGCTATGGTTTTTGAAGTTTCAGGCTTTTTTTAAAGTGTAACAGGGAAACAGTGAATCTCATATTAACATAAAGTATCAAAAACCATAGATATAACTTGCCAATACAGTACAATATATTAATGTAGTAGTTTGAGATATGCTTAAGGATAACCTGTCTCAGTTGGCCAAAGGTGATAGCAGGATTCTCACCTTTGCTGCCTTTGAGTTAGACTTCCCCTAAGTCAAAGGATAAGGCTTCATCCCAAAGGAATTTTGGTTTCCTCCTTTGTTTATAAGCAAGCAAAGGAGCTGCAAGCAATTGCAATTGAATCAGTTTTCTCAACCTCGGTAATTGGAAATCGATTGCTTTGCTCTGCATCGTCAGGCTTAGTCTACGATCAACTCGCTTTTAGCAAGCTTCTACCAAATTCCCACATGTGCCCCCATCCAAACGAGCCTCGTCCGATGCGCATTGTCTAGATGCTTTGCTAGATGCAAATCACTTAGATGCATGTGCTCAAGGTAAACGCAAAACTCTCACCTGAGCACTAGCTTGCTCTTACTAGACCCTGCTTGAGAGCATTTGTATTTTTTGGTCGCATGGCCACGCACACGTAGAAGGACTAACCTTACTAATCCCCTGGCATGTGCCTGTTTTGGGTTTAGAGTAAGTGGTGTACTCAACCTCAACATTACTTACATCACTCTTTAAATGGCTCGTGAGAGCACAAGTGGGAGTTCTCTTTTACAAGAGAGACTAGCGCCTGTGAGAGCTAAATACATCAACTAACGCATGCGTCCTCCAGCGCTCACACAAAATTATGAATGGTGGGTCTAATCAGTAGACCTCCAGAGTAGTGACCATCGATGTAGTTATTCGGGTGATCCTCACATTTGATCCCATTATGGATCAAGATAACCCAGAGTAGTTTTCTTTCGTTGACAATTGTTCCCAATAAAATTTTGGTTGACGTCACACTCCTCTCCAGAATCGAAAAGCTTCCAGCAGGGAGTGTCTTCAATCATCATAGGAATAAACAAATCCTGATCCCAATTCTCTCTACATCAGAAGAGAGAGTTTTTCTACTAACCCCTCTCTCTCTCCCTTTGAAGATTTACGACCAGGAAAATTTAGTGTTTACCTGTAATGGATTCTCTAGTTTTTTTGAAGAACATCACTGGATCCAGACTCTGTTTATAAAATACAATTGTTCCGTAACTGGAATACAAACCACGCTTTAGGGGTTATACTTTCGCCAGAGCTGAAATGACGAGCCATTCAAATTTAGTGAGGGTTAACTACCCACACCGCTAGTTAGCCGGGGGAGAGGGGGTTAGCTTGCTACCACTCCCGTTCACACACCTGTGGTTTAGTCACTTTACTTTTGGCTCAGATCGAGAGCGGTTGTTTCCTCTCTCCCTCCTCGCCTATTCTGGACTGCCATTAATTTTTGTCTTTTAACTTACTTTTTCTTATGCTTGTATATACAGTATATGAAAACATTCTTAATGTTTATGTGTATAGAAATGTGATAAGTTTCCTTTTCAGTGTTTGTGCTGTTTGTGTGTGATACATATACGACAACGACACTTGCGTACATTAGCAAGGCCAGCACAGTTCCACTTCGTGGGGAACGACCTCTCCCTCTTTGGTCCATCGGTCTTCCCGTCGGTATATAACAGTTAACTCGGCTGCCGCAGGGGAATCATCATTGCCTGGACCCTCTTCATTCTACTATTGTCTTCTCCTTTTTCTTTTTCCTACGGGAAACATGGATTTCTGAGCGAAGGGAATGTGGCCTCTCAAAGATTGACTACGGTCTTTCTCTTCTCGAGGTCATTCACCTTTACAACAACAGTACTACTGTATTGGGGGAAGATCCTTTCCCGTGTGCGGGTTAGGTTGCTCTTCCGATTGTTTGTCTCAATTATTTTTAGTGAAAATATATTTGTATTTTAATTTTTCAGCGTTTCTCCGTGGGGAACATATCCCTCCGGAGGGTCAGTGGTTCTCACTATTAGTGAATATTCTTACCTAATTTAAATAATTGTAATTCTGTTTTTATTACAATTACTCCGCTCCCCCCTTCCTGTGGATGTCGACTGTGAAAGGAAGGGCACAATACTTAATTTTATGTTGTTCCCTCGCGGTTCCTCTTTGGAGTTCCTGCTTAAGGAATTTCTGTTAAATAATTCATTTTATTTTTTCCCAGTTAACTATATAGTTTTTCTTCGTTTGACTAAGAATGCCGACAAAGCAGAGCTGTTCTGTTCATGGGTGGGGATTCTGCTGTCACTACCGTCCCTCAGAGGACGTCGTCATGGGCGTCATCCCTTCTCTTAGAAGTACTCCCATGACAACATGACCAGCACTTCAGATCATCTTAGAATGCTAAAGGAGGTTCGCCTCCAGGGATTGGACAACTTCCCTTCCGAGGGAGGTTTCCTCCCCAGTTGTGAGGTTGCTTCTCCCTTCAGAGGGAGAACTTCCCACATCTTAATAAATTCATCGTCTCCGACTGCTGTTGCTGCCTTCGCCCAGACTTCTCTCCCCCCTTGCTGAGTTTCTCTTCCTTCAGGGGCGGAGCACGGTCTTGGCACGTCTCTTCTACGAAGTACTTACCTCTCTCGTTCGCGGGAGAGGCCACTCATAGAGACACTTCTTCGGAGGATCACTACTGTTAAAGGTCAGCTTGTTGATCCACCAGCCCTCAATGGGCGTCTTCTAGTCTCTTCTACGAAGTGTTCACCTCTCTCGTTCGCGAGAGGCCACTCATAGAGACTCCTCTTTGGAGGATCGCTACTGTTAAAGATCAGCTTGCTGATCTACCGGCCCTCAATGGGCGGGCGTCTTCTAGTCTCTTCTACGAAGTGTTCACCTCTCTCGTTCGCGAGAGACGCCATTCATAGAGACTCCTCTTCGAAGGATCACTACTGTTAAAGGTCAGCTTGCTGATCCACCGGCCCTCATTCGCGTCATCACGGGTGTCTTCAAGTCTCTTCTACGAAGTATTCACCTCTCTCGTTCGCGAGAGAAGCCACTCATAGAGACACCTCTTCGGAGGATCAAGCAGACCTACCAGCGCAGCAGACCCACTGATCTACCAGCGCAACTTTGCACTGCAAGTAACTCCTTTGGTCTTCGGTCCTGGACTCAAATGCAGACCTTTTTACGGTCCCCATCGGTGAATGCTCGTCCTTCCAAATGGCACATCCCAGTTCCTGATAGTCCTGCCAGCGGATGGTCTCCCCCGCGCACACGTCAATAGTCTTCCGCGCGTCGATTGTCTTCCGCGCGCGTGCCTACTTTCTTCCACGCGCGAGCGCGATGGTCTCCCGCGAGCTCCGATGGTCTCCCGCGAGCGCTGATGGTCTCCCGCGAGCGCTGATGGTCTCCCGCAAGCGCCGACGCTCTCGCGCGCGCCGACAGTCCTCCGCGCATGCCCACCTCGACGGCCTTCCTCGCGTGCGCGCCACAAGGGCCTTCCGCGCGTGCACGCGCCAACGGTATTCCACGCACGGGCACCAAAGGTCTCCCACGCGAGCACCTGTTGGCCTTCCGCTCGCATGTGTGCCAATGCTTTTGCGCTTCAATGATCTTGCGCGCGGGCGCTGATGGTCTCCCGCGCCAATGGTCTTCCGCACACACGCGCCAGTAGTCTCCACGTAGTACTCGCGCCAATGCACCCGCTCTTGCGCAACCAGTCACACGCTTCGGCGCATTCTAGGGAGAATGCACAAAACTACATGGTGCCTTACTGCGCGCCAGCGCTCTTCTGCACTTTCCTGCGCCCTTACGGTCTCAGATCCAATGCGCCAGCTCTTGCCAAAGAGTCAGGGCTCGCAGATCCAATACACCAGCTCTTGTCTAAGAGCCAGCACTTGCCTGCTCTCCAGGCAGAAATTGAGCACCAGCATCATCCTGTGTGTCATCGCTCCAGTACTTTTCTACACACTCGCGCAATAGGCAGTAAAAAGGAATAAAGCTTTTTGGACAGGTCACCATTGCCCCATTCCTCCCCGCAGAGACATAAACATTGCCTCCCGGAAAGAGGAATAAGGCTTCATAGAAGGATTCAAGGTCCCAAAGATTCCATCCTACAAGGGGAATTGAAACGGGGAATCCTTGGTCCCTGTCTCTTCTGAAGTTTCTTTTTTCCTTGACAGACCACCATCAGCAAATGGGAAAGCATCAACAGTCTGATCTCTAGATCACTGTTTGCTGATGGCTAGTTCACAGTTTACGGATCGCTAGGTCGCTGACCACCAGATCGCCAATTGCTAGCTCAATGCTGATTTTTGACCTCTAATCCCTCCAATGACTAACGATCTCCAATTGCTAGCGTATCCAATCACCGATTGCTATCAGTCATCAGCTTGCTGATCACTAGATCACTGATGGACAGCTCATCTTTCTTCGATCATTGAACTCTGTTCGCTGATCTCTGACCAGCTCATCCTTCAGCTTGCTCATCTCTGACCAACCAGAGGGGACCATAATCAGCTTGCTGATTTCTAATTCACCATCGGCTCACAGACCACCAATTCATCGGTCGTCGGTAATTTGCCAGCAGTTCGTGACTCGAACTTACTAGTCAACTGCTTCCGGTAGTTTCCTAGATCAGCAGGTATACAACATACTTCTCGCTACTGGCCATTCGCCATCGCACTAAAGTGATCGGCAAACGTTCAACAACCCTCATCAACGGCTTGTCGACAGGGAACTACTTGCGAGCACTCTCCAACTGCACAGTAACCACGATACCCAGTGGTTAACCATTGATTAACATTCACCAGATTGATTCAGGGCGCATGGTAAGGCTAAGCGTTGCCTTCCTTCAGTTAGTTAAAGGAATTCTCTCTCAGAGAAGAATTCTTACACTGGGTATCACGCCTCATCCTTTACGACATGAGTCAAGATTCCAGCGTCGACAATCTTCCATGCAAAAGGATCCGCAAGGAGCTGTCCCTTTGGGTCGACGTCCACACCATGTTGGAGTTCGAACAAGGGCTAAGACCTCAGGTCTTCATTTGCTCACTGGACCTAAAGGACACTTACTCCCAGGTCCAAACCATCCATCTAGGAAGGTTGGAAGATTCAGTCTAGACAAACAAGAAACACCAGTTCAAGGCACTGTGCTTCGGTATTAACACTACACCCATCCTGGTCTCACAGGATCGTCTTCTGTCTCCTTTGTCTCGGGATGACTGACTGACCTTAGCAGACTCAGTGGCAACCTTGCATTAACACCGGAACTTCTGAAGTCTTTTTACCAAGATCCAGTGATCAGGGTAAACCTACGGAAGTCTTCCCTACTTCCTTCCCAGAAGACTGGTGTATCTGGGAATGATTCTAGACACCAATCTCCACAAAACATTATCGAAACGAGAATGACACCCATTCTAAGAGACTTGAGTCAGAAAAAGAAGAGAGGAGAGACCATAGTGCTGCACCACACAACCTCAGCCTTCTGGACAGAGCCTGAAAGTACCTTCACTTAAATCTCTTAAGAGATGAAGGCCAACTTTCCGTTCCTTCAGCAGCCTCATCGGTTCCTAACAGACTACTCAGTGATGTGATGGACGGCACACCACACACCACATAAGAGACTCACATCGACAAGCAAGAAGGAACTTGCTCGTAGCCTCTTCCCATCTAACAGTATAAACACTAAGATGGGCCAAAGTTCCTTCGGTACCAGTCCTCCAACTAGAGGTCTGTTTGCAACGCTCCTGAATCTCAGGCTGCCGTTGCTCACCAGCCCTAGACCCCAAGGCTCTCTGGCAACAACAGTGGGTACAACAATGGCGTTAACATCTCGTCCATGTTTGTTTTGTCTGGAGAAGGGCACTCAAGAAGACTAGAACATTGGTCAACCTCTCAAGGACTCATCTAGCTCCGCTATGGCATTATGCAGAACGGTTTCCAAACCTTTTGCAGCTCCTGATAGAGTCTCCAAGAGAACCCTCTCCACATCACAGACAACCCACTTCGACACCTACCACAAGCTATAGCTTTGCTATGATTGTACGCCTGGAGACTACCCAATACCTCTTTGCGAAAAGGTTGCCTAGATATCTGAGGAATTCCTCAGCATCAGTCTACCAGGCAGTATAACATCTTATGTGGTTGGTGTCATGTGAAAGTGTCTCTCTCCACTCGATTCCAGCAATAGCGGAATCCTCGAGTATATACAAGAGGAAAAGACCCCCTATTCAGTTCTGGCAGGTAAAGATGATCACTCAACCTTGATCCTTCACCTTCAAACTGAAAGAAAGGGACACCCTCTCATCGATAGATTTTTCCTAACTCATACGGACTTACAACTTGCCCTTCCCCAGTCGGAATTGAGACCTTCCTCTTGGAACATGGTTCAAATCACCAATCCCTAAAGGGACCTCCTTATGTTCCACAATACCAGGCAACAAATTTTCTCTTTATTTAAGAACACAATGTTCCTACACACTCGGACAGTAACCATACGAGTTAAGGAACTTCACGGTCTCTCTTTCGACATCGCCCATTATTAAGAAGGGCGAAAGACAGTGTTCAGTTTCGTCCCTGAGTATGTCGCCAGACAGTCTCCAGAGGTGATGGATCCTACACAAGTCTCAACTCGGTAACGGACGATCCAGATCATCCGTTACTGTACCCAGGGTAAGGTATGAGACTTTACCTAAAGAAAACGGCAACAGCCGGCCAGGGTCCCTTCTCTTGTCATCAGCACTGGGAGAGACTAGAGGAGGATCACCAAAACATCTCGACATGACGACTCACAGTGTCAGGGGCATAATTATGCCCCTGGTCCTTCTTAGCAGATTACTCTTGTGACGCAGGTTTTACAAGAAAGGATGTGAATGCTCTAGGTGACTTTCACAACCTTTCTCCTGCAAGACGTGAGCCACAGGAACTCGATACGATCTCTATCGGTACGGTGGTGGCTGCACAACAGCTGGTTGTATACCTCAAGCTCCTTATTGGACAAGTAGCAGAAGGTTGAGGGCACTGTTACCTGGTTTTAGTCTGCGTAAAGGAAAAGATTTGATTGGCTCTTATTCTTTTCTTCATCCTACCCTCTCGTGGGGAAAGCAGCATCCTGGGTTCTCTGCATAAGCTGACCTCAAACCACTGCAGGTAAACCATGCCCCCTTTTGTACCTAGTATTAAGCTAATACTGTTGCGTCCCCATACCCTGGCGAGGTGGTATTGGGAAGTCTTGGTTACACCAGACTCGGAATAACTTTACCTAGACAGTCACACTTCTGCACGTCTCAACACACAGGTTGCGTAGGCCGCGGACCTTGCGTAGCAAGGTTTAGCGAGCGCAGGAACTCCTTATTTTTGAGTACTAACATACTCAGATAAGGATCCCCCGGGCAAAGCCAAAGCCAAAATGGCAGGGACGTCCACCCTTCCTAATGGGTGAGTCACCCTTAATACATGGCGTGGTTTGTATTCCAGTTACGGAATAAATGACAAATTCGTAGATAATTTGTATTTTTCCTAACCATAGAAACCTTAGCTATTTATACAAACTTGCCCGCCATCCCTATCCCCCTTGAAGTCCTACCTCCAGGCAGTGACTAAATCACAGGTGTGTGTACGGGAGTGGTAGCAAGCTACTCCCCCCCTTACCCCCGCTAACTAGTGGTGTGGGTAGTTAACCCTCGCTAAATTTTAACGGCTCTTCATTTCAGCTCCGCCGAAAGTATAACCCCTTGTAAATAGCTAAGGTTTGTATAGTTAGGAAAAATACAAATTATCTACAAATTTGTCATATTAACTTCAATTTGGCAATATTCTTTACTCCCTAAATGTGTGTGCATGATTATGGTCATGCATTTGATTTCGACAGGAAGAAAGCAACAAACAAGAAGGATATCGGACATATTACTTTGAAACACTTTCTTTCCCAGAATAAAGAAACATATCAGGGCTCAACTTCACTCTCATTTAGTTTTATTTAAAGCTGTATGCATAGAGGCAAACTTTTGTATGAGCACTAGTCCTTACATGGAGTTCCCGCTACCTCGGAAATATAATCAGTCAGTTGAGTTAGTACACAAGAAAGAAAAGGGATCCATACCATTATCTTTTCTTCTTTGACAAGTAGTCTTGGAAGGACCTATTGGTAGAAGGTTCATATGTCTCTCCTACTGTTTTTCTCCGCCAATGGAAGAAATAAGGTTACCTGTCCTTCTCCAAGAAGGGAGAAAACAGTAAGAATTTGAACATGATTGTGTTTTATCCACAGTTGTTTGCAACTGTTATCTTTGGAATGATTCTGCAGTTGCTCACGTTGAAACGACACTAGGATAGGAGCAGCTTTGGAACCTTGCCTCTCATGCTTGCGATGTGAGCATCTTTTGCTTTATATTGCTAATCTTATTAGTGATTGCTTTACCTTACAGTAGTTCCATTTCTCTAGTTTGCTCTCTCATTAGAGCTATACTTGATAGACTATTAGGGGGTTGTGCATTATTAAGAGAGCCCCTTTGTGTAAGTGCACGGTCACAAGTCACAACTCTACTGCTCAAGTGGTTTCTTGCGATCGATTGCACACCCTCTCAACTGTTCGCTATTGGTTGTACACCATCTCAACCTCTCGCAATCAGTCAAATACCCTCTCAACTGCTCGCAATTGGTTGTACACCCTCTCACCTGCTTGCTAGATTTCTCTTCCATGGGAGTGCCACTTTTAACGCTCTCATTTGTTCCCACTAGCATACAACTCGAGAGAATGATTCCTAAACAAATACAAATCTGTGCACAGCACTCAGGTTTGTATAGTTTGGATAAATGAAATTATAGTACTTCCGAAGGGCTCTGGCAGGCAGGGCGCTGATTTAGTGGGTGCACTTGAGCATAAAACTTCAAGCGGTCATATGCTGGTGCTATCCCAGTCTTTAGCACATCTCCTCTTATGGGTCAATTTGTTAGCCTTGACCCCGATTACTCCCCCCTTTTTTACTACAGAGTATGGTTCAGACAGATAGTAAAGGTATTCCAAGAACGGTTGTTAACCCCTGACCAAAGGACGATGGACTAACAACAACCTTGTCAGAGCAGTCGGGTCAAAGGCACAACAGTCTCATGCCAGGAGGAGGGCTGGGCACCTGCTTCTACAATACATTTACAAGAAAATTGTAACAAGACAATAAGTTTAGCATTGCCCCTGAATGAATATGGCATGCAAAACACTGAAGCATTTCATAATTTTCTCTTCTTCCACTAGGGGCTGCATTTCCTCCTATGATGCTACCTGGGGCAAAATGCAGATAGCCTGATAGAGGAGCAGATGGAGAGATGATTTATGTGACAGAACTTGAGGCTGTGGACATGCTCCATTGCTGGTTCTGTCTCCCATTCAATAACTATCCATTTCTAATTTATGAGCATCATCCTCATCAGCCTCTCACCAAGGATTGCCGAAGGACTTAGCCTACCAGACAGAGGTTCAGGTTATGCGGCAGAATGGCACTTTCCAGAGCAGACACACATACCTCAGCGTGCTCACAAGCATGCTCACCCGTTTTCATCAGAATATCCGCATGTCTGCATACAGTGATGCCTCATGACACGAAATTAATTGGTTCCGTAATGGCTTTTATAATGTGATTTTTTCGTCTTGTAAGTCGCTTTTTACATGTAAGTAGCCTAATTCGTTCCAGACTCTACATAAACACCACATTAAATGATTATAAAAAGGATACACACCACTAGACATTACTAAATGTATGACAAGTACTGTAATTGGATCATTCAATAATAAATTCCCCGTTGGTAACCTGTAAAAGAATTGTATAATTAGAGCAGACAGTAAAAATACAATAAAAAATGTGGAACCTTACCTTTGGAGTGAGGCGATGTCCAAGACCGAAGTGCGGGCCGGTAAAGGAGGATGACAAACTGCGGAAAATGTTAACAAGTGACAGAAAACGTAAACACTTAACTTTACAAAACAGATTTATAAATGACAGAAAACATTAACACTTAATTTTAGGAAACACGTTTACAAGTGGCAGGAAATATTAACACTTAACTTTATCATAAACTTAGAATTAAATTTCTTTTTCTTGTTTCCTTTTTCTAATTTTGTGTTTTTTTTTTTTTTTTACTGTACGTTTTGTATTTTCTAATTTTAATTACACTACGTATTTTCCTCATCACTGCCACTTTTCTTTCGTTTTCATCTAGCTCTTGGTCTGCTTCTACTGAAAATCTCTAAGATAATCATCCAAAGAAGCTTGTTCTGCATCTTAAAATTTTGCTGAAATGACTCTGGCAAATGACTCGGGCAAACATCAATACAGTACTCAAGCGCATGACCTGTGAGAATTTTTTTCTGGGTGTCTTTTCTACGAGAGCCACCATAATAAAGTAGTCATCTAGACCCTCCTTAATTTCTGCCATTGTCAGTGGGTCATCCTCCTCCCCTTGCTGTACTCTTCATGAACAACATTGTCACGTGGCCTCCAACTCCTTCAGGTCATCCGTCGTAAGTTCCTCTTGGTGCTCCTCGATAAGCTTATCAATGTTGGCCTCATCAATTTTCAGACCCATGTGTAACGATCTCGGCAACTTCAGATTGAGCAACAGGTTCATGATGGTCAACAATTTTGGAATTGGCTTCAGCTTGGTCTGCGTGGAAGCCCTCAAAATCTCGTGCAGAGACAGCATCAGGCCATTCAAGGTGCGCCTCGAAACCTGCCAAGCTTGATCAATGATTTTGAGGCATCTGCCAATATCAAAATGCTCGTTCCATAATTGACAAAGGGTGAGGTTTTTGCTCTCAATAATTGTAAAACATCTCTTGGAAGAGATATCCCGTATAAAGCTTCTTAGAATTTGAAATCACTTGCTGGTCCATGGGCTGGAGGAGAGGGGTGGTGTTCAGTGGAAGAAAGAGAACCATGATGAAGGATTACTCTGCTACGATATCTTCCTCGAGGGCAGGAGGGTGAGCAGGGGATTTTCCAGCACCAGTAGGCATTTCATCGGGAGGCGCTTCTCTTCCAAATACTTTTTCACGATCGGGGCGAAAGAAACATTTACCCACTCGATGAACAATTATCTTGTTACCCAGGCTTTTCCACTAGCCTTCCACAACACGTGAAGATTTTTCTTATTGACCCTGTGAGTCTTGAAGGCTCGAAGAGTATCGGAGTGATACACTAACACAGGTTTCACCTTGCAATCCCCACTGGCATCTGCACAGAGTGCAAAGGTAAGGGTGTCCTTCATAGGCTTATGCCCGGGTAGCCTCTTTTCTTCTACCGCGATGTATCTTCGACGAAGCATTTTTTCCAAAAAAAAAGCCCAGTCTTGTCGGAATTGAAGACTTGCTGGGGACTGTAGCCTTCACAGACAGTCAACTCATCAAATGGGGTTAACAAAGGCTTCGGCCGCTTTCGTGTCCGAGCTTGCAGCCTCCCCATGACGCACCACCGAATGAATGCCGGAGCGTCTTAAATTTTTCAAACTACCCTCGAGAAACCTTGAACACTGGGGGTTCCTGCTTCGATGTTCCTTCTCCTGTGTCAGCTTTGGCCTGAGCATGAACAAGATCACTGACAATTGCACCGGCTTTCTGGCAGGTTATCATTCGATGATAGTGTCTCCACCATTTCTTTGTCCTTTATCCAGACAAGCAGCAGTCTCTCCATCTCATCGTGGATGTGGCTTCTCATGCCGTAGAAAACAAATACGCCCTTAGAAGGGGTTGCTGCTTTGATAGCTTCCTTATGCTTCAGGATAGTTCCTATCGTAGACAGATTTCTGCCATATTCCTTCATGATCACACTTGACCGCATGCCAGCCTCGTATTTCTTGTTATTTCCATCTTCATCTCCATGGAAAGTATCATCCTCTTCTTTCCCAGGACATCAGCAACTTTCTTGGAACCCATGGCTAATGATGTAACGTAATATACATGATGCAGTACAATTGTTACGAAAGGGAAACACAAACACTAAGTCAATACGTATGATACTGCTACCAAAACGAAAAGACATAGGAATGCCAAAGCGTAAATGAATAATGGGATGCTGTACAGTAGATTCTGACCAATAGGAGAGCAGGAACTTATGGTGGTAACTAGCATCTGGGTAGGGAGATAACCAATGGGAGCGTAGGAGGATGTTAACGAGTTTACAGGCTTGCGGCGCGCAAATTGCAAATTTTAAAATCAGTCTCGGACACAGTCAGGTTCTCCCACTGTACTGTACCTCCTTTCGTTGTCCGAAACTTTTTTTGATATGAGTCGTAAAATTCTTCGCATCTCGTTTCGCAGAGTGAACATTTCGTAAGCAGATTCTTTCTTGTCGAGAGGTTTGACTGTATTTGATAAAGTACAACATTGGACAATGCTGCCTAATAAATTTTCTCTCTCCTCCATGAAGTGAACGACAGCTATCCAAGAGTCATCGTTCGACTCTTTCTTTCAGAAAAGGTGTCTGTGGATGGTAGACCAGTTGTAGACCTTCCAGACATGAATGAATTAGCTTGACAAACTTTCTTCAAGATAGAAATTCCAAACAGTTAGGAGATGATAAGGCCGTTTGGACTTCATGATGTCAATCGATTTGAAGGAGGACTATCCGTTTCCATATATCCTTTCCTCACTAGTGAATTTTCCATGTTGGTGCCAAATTTGTCATACAGTATTTCAACTGATAAAGTAATTTGGGAACAGATAGGTGCTGTGGTTAATGCAGGTTTGGAAAGAAGAGGTATATGGTATTTATCCTTGATTGCAGAAGGAACCTAAGGTTCTGTACTAAGGTGTTCTCAATTTCTACGATATGACACTAATCTTCCCCTATAGGAAACTACTCAATGAAACAAGTTACTGTATAGTATTCTCCCTGTAATTACCATGAGCTTTTGGTCCAGGATATTTTTTCCCTTTTCTATATGAAACCTAGATAAACTGGAAGTACCCCAAGAATTGGAAACAATAGAAGAACAGGGTGAAGGAATAAGTCACTAATAGTCTGGTTGAAGGGTCTAATTACAATACATTAAACTGCTTTTTACTGAAGACTTGACCAATCATGTCATTGATATTAATAGAATCCAAAATAGGACAAAACATTGGAGAAGATCGAGAGGACGTTCAAATTCATCTCTCATAATAGAGGATAAAACCCCTACAATAGAGTGGAATTTCTAATATATTGCTAAAACTACCCCACTAGGGTTAACAGGCTATGTATCTTGAATTTTATGCATATTTCTTATGAAACTCTACTATGGTTTCCTGGAGATTAGCTTGATTTGTAGGCCTGAATAGATTGGGCAATTGTCCTGTTTTATAAATTGTAATGAAGAACTTGTAAATGCGACCAAGCTTCTCTAAATTGTTCCATTGATTTATCTTAGCCTTATGTATTTTAGAAAAATAAGGGTAATGTTAGTTTAAGGAGAATATGCTGACTGACCAGACACTGACAATAAGCTAAGACAGTTTGAACTTGTGCATCTTCCCTGGAATCTTTCCCTTATTATTTTCAGGTAATACTAGGAAAGATTTATTCTCTCAATTATATCTTTTTTCTTCTTCCATCCTGTTCTTGAGAGGAGATACTCCTAGGACCTGATTGAATATCTCTTGAAATGTGTTTCTTTGAACTTGAAAAGCAATACTTTTGAAATTTCTAGAATAATGCCTGCATTTTCATTAGCATTCCTTGTGAGGTAAGTGCTTGGCAAAAATGTGTTCAAATTATCCCTTGCATTTGAAGAGCTAGCGCTAGCACCAAAATACAGCTAGCTTGTAAAAAGTTTTCATATTCTGAGAAACTCTTTATTAATTAAAGGAACATTTAGATAATTTTCAATTTTTATCCTTTATTAGAGAGGTTATAATTTCAGAATATTTTATTTGCCAAAGCCAAAAACAGATTCTGAAAGCAGTTGGCTCATTCGTTTGGGAAATGGGTTCTGTGATAGCCTGTCATTAATAAGGACACATATACAGTAGGTTGATGATGAGTGATAGGTTCAGGTGAGGGAATCAAAGGTCTGGATAATGTACCTCAGGTCATGATCCAACCTTCTATGTCAGATTCTGATTGTATTGGACACGAATCAGAAATCCTGTAAGATGAGAAATGGTAGAATCTGATGGTCTGAAACCATATGACCCATCATGTTTTCATCAGTCAAAGGAAGGGATACATTATGAATCAAAGTTTGAAAGAAGGACTTGATTTTTCATTGCCCTTACAATGTGCCACAATGGCAAGTTAAATTATTATTGAAATAGACTTTATTAGAAACCTGCAGCCAAGGATCAAAGTTAGAGCTGATTAGGCTAAAAGATATCCCAATATTAAGAGGCCGGCCGGTTGATGCGGTTTTTTTAAGGACAGGACTATGACATTCATACTTCTTGATAAGGTGACTTAGGACATCTCCAAACTGCATAGGATTTTTGCCTCTGACCTTCGGTTTTGTGACGCCAGGGTGAATTATCCTGAAAATAGGTGTTTTTCAAACTCTATCTTCTCTCTTGATAATTAATATTAAGACCTGGGATTACTATACCCTATATAGATCTGATCTAAACCTTCAATAAAGAAAAATCAAAGTAAATAATAAGTTAGTGAGATTTGGAGGTGCGATATTCATGGAATCTTCAACCAGGAAGGAATGACAAAATTAGTGGGATGGCACTAGCAGGATCTACTTTCTTCCCGATAGAGGGCAGTTGAACTCTGGCCTACCATCTGAAGGGTAGTAGTGATATAGGGTAAAGGAGGAGGAAACAAACTTAATTTTGTCAAGTCAAAGTTCTTGCTACCTCCTCACAGATATGATTAATTGAAATGAAGTTTTTCTATATATTTTATAATTAACATAGTTATATAGTTTTGACAAAAATCAGTAATACCGTGTGAAAATTTTTTATTACCGGCCATTTACTGTACAGCAGTACATTGTTACTATTGTCTAGTATTTTCTCACCTGTGGCTTATGTAAAAAAAAATTATTTAATGTAAAGCTAGCTTTGAATTTAAAATAATGGGTGTGAGCACATGTCTATCTTTACTGGTTGCTAATAGATTCTGCTTATTGAGCATTTGTAAGGGAATATGTTGGTAAGTTGATGTCTTTAGGCTGCCCGAGTCCTCTAGAGATATTTAGAACTTAAAAATTAATGCATGCTTTAGTTTTTTTTATAGAGTATACTTTTATATATATATATATATATATATATATATATATATATATATATATATATATATATATATATATATATATATATATATATATATATATATATATATATATATATACTGTATATATATATGTATATATATATATATATATATATATATATATATATATATATATATATATATATATATATGTATGTAATGTATGTATGTATGTATGTATGTATATATGTATGTCTGTCTGTATATATGTATATAAATTTATAAAATCAAATATTTGATCATTTGTCATCTATAGCAGTACACACACACACACACACACTATATATATATATATATATATATATATATATATATATATATATATATATATATATATATTATATATACTGTATATATGTATGTAAATACGTTTATCCCTATACATGCAAAGTTTGATATTTTATTGTTTTTTTATGCTGTATATTTGACTTTTTTTTTTTTTATTGAAATTAGGTTTTTAGATCCACTTAGATTTTCTAATGAAAGTTTTTCTTTTCACCAGCTTTTCACTAATATGATAAAGTATAGATGTCATTATAAAAACAATATAGTTAGATTACTTCTTTTAGTAATATTGACAAATTTTAAACTAAGTAAAGTTTTGTTATTTTCTGAATTATTAAAAATCAAAGGTTTTATGTTTTTTTACAAAAAACAAGTCTCAGTACACAAAACCATTAATTGTAAGTTGCTTTTATTTTGAGTGAAATGCCACCAGTTCCAGCCAGAAAAAGGCAAAAAAAAAAAAAAAAACTAACCCTGTTATTTTGCCAATTCTGACCAGCTCAGTTCTTATCACATCCCAAAAAAAGGTCAAAACAAAATACTCTTGGTTCTTGGCTTGTTCTGATGAGTTGAGTGCTCTATGCTGCATTCTGTCATGCTATGCTTTATTCCATCATGCTCTGGGAATCAATCACCTGTCAGAATGGGAGGTAGGAATGTTCATGTGTATAATGGGTGTGTAAATTGAAATATGGTTCTGTAAGATATGGACATAGCCTGTTGAATATAACCCCTTAATCATAAGTTACTAAATATGCATGGCAACTATGAGTATGGGAAGGATGCCACTCCAGCAGGCAAGGAGCTTTACTGCCAAAAGTTTCATTGAGGACCCTTAATAGGTCAAGGACCTGTGATGTCTTTGTATGACTGATAAATCAAAGGAAAGCAATAATTTGTTCGTACAAGGTTCATGACTTCCAGCTTTGTACCTGCCAAAATGAGAGCGATGTTGCTCTGAGTTTTTTGAAGTACTACAGATAGATAAGAGAGGCAAGAAAATTATCTGATAGTATCCACCTGTCCCGTGTACATTTTGGTCAGCCTCAGCTAGCAGATGCAGGGAGGTGTGTCCAGATATTTACTCCTCTGGTTTCAGATAAAATTGGGTGAAGGTGAATTGCAGCCTCGATTTTGTGTTTAAAGGTTATGATACAATACATATAGTAGTGAATATTACTTGGACTTTGGGAGCTTTGATTCATAGTTGGGTTAGATTTTCTAGAAGGGCCATCACGAGCTTTGATGATCACCTGCCTGATCCAAAAACTAATGGCCATCATGGGGATAGTTGTTTTTCTACATTGTGCTATAAAATGTCAATAATCCAGACCCCTTTCATCTGAATCACTGTTATCCAGACTTTTTGGGAGGACTTTTTTTTTTAATTTTAATGAAGTAGAAAAAAAGTCTGAAAAAAATTAAAGATTTCATTTTATTGAAATACTTAGAGTATTGCTGCATATGTATATACAGTATTTGTAAAACCTCATTTAAAGGAAACGAACTTACAAGAACATTGCCAATCAAGTAAACAACAGCGACTTTAAAGGAAACGAACTTACAAGAACATTGCCAATCAAGTAAACAACAGCGACTTTAAAGGAAACGAACTTACAAGAACATTGCCAATCAAGTAAACAACAGCGACTTTAAAGGAAACGAACTTACAAGAACATTGCCAATCAAGTAAACAACAGCAGCAGATGAATATTTGATCAGAATGCGTGCATATGTGACATGTCACTAGAAAATTTATTTTGATTTTCCACACAACACTGTAAATCAAGATTTAATTATCTCAGGGATTCACTAGTTCACATTTTTTGCATTATTTTAAACTACCCTTTTGTACTTTGTTTTAAGGATAAGATCAACAACAGGAAATACAACTTCCATCAGTGTAAAGGTACAATGAGTGCATAAAGTTATGAAATGAAGATTTTAATATTTTTTTTTAAATCTATAAAGTAACAAGTGTATGCACCTCTTTTAATTTTTATTGAAAAGTCCAAAGATTCAATAATTCTTTAATGCTTGTACTATTTTTTATTTATGAATAATATTTCAACATTTTAGAATACAAAGGAAGATATACGATAATTGATACCAATGATTCGTATTCCTTTTAGATGCCTGACAAAAGTTAGATGCCAAAGCTAGTTGAGAGAAAAAATAAATTTTGATGGTAAAATTTTAACTTTTCTTCTTATCATTAGTCAGTGACTTTCCTTTGAAATAAATATAAAAGGTTTTAAACCTATTGCAGCATTTATTTGTTAAAGATGATTCAAGATTGACTAGTGATTAGACCTCGGATGTTTGGCTACATAAGCTAGTTTTCTTTCACAATAGAAAGCAAATACACTTTCAAATTATTTTATATTCCTATGCAAATCAAAATTTTGCTGATCTGTATATTTAGGTAATATCACAGCTAATACGGCGGTAATTTTTTTTTTTTTTTTTTTTTTTTTTTTCAATAAAAAAAACCCGCAATGCACTGAGTCCGTGATAGTCGAATTGCGAGGTGCCGAGGGATCACTGTAAAACTTAAAAATTATTTTATATCCTAGCATAAAAAGAATAATTGATGATATACATAATTCTCTCTTTTGTGATTCATGTGGCATAGCCCATCTACCCTACATTTGTTGTGCTCAACTTTCTGGTAGGCCAGATTACAATATATATTAACTTCCCAAATGGTTTGTATTATAAGAATTAATATTCAGTATCCTACCATGCATAGAAATTTTTTTTTTTTTTATTTATGAACCAACGTACAGATATCCTAGGCCATGATTGTTGATGGCTACCTAACCTATTTTCAGCAAATTAGTCTGGATTGACAATATTGTAGTGTACTCTAAAAGAGCCAGAAGGGCAACAACAGAATCGTTTTGGTTGTTCTTAGGTATTTGCTTGAAGAACTGACAGGGTAGGGGAATGAATTACCCTGCTTTTTATAGAAAAGGTTGGGATAAGGATAGTGTCACAAGGAAGGACCAGCTCTTGTTCCTTTTCTTTAAAGGCCTGGACAAAGGACAGTCCTTTCAGTTTCCAGCCCATTTTGTGGGTAACATCATCATTCAAAGTATGGAGCTCTCTCCCCCTCTTAGAGTAAGCCAATGTCAGCAAGCATGCAATCTTGCTGATAAGTTACTGGAGTGAATCAACCCAAATGACTTAATAAGGGTGTTTCAGCAAACTCCTTAGAACCAAGGTCAGGTTTGATCTGGGATGTCTTCTTGTGGTCATTGGCCAGGTCTGGCTGTAGTTTCCTTGAAGGCCTGAGAGATCTTGGTTGTTCCCCATGCCTGGTCTTGATAGTGGCCGACTTTACGTCTTTAATGGCAAAGAGGGATAGTTCAGGTCTCACCCCAGAAAAAGTTCAAGTGTATGAGTGCTTCCATATTCTCACCAAACCAAAAACTTTAAACACTTTCATTGATACTGCATAAGTTGGTCATGGATCTTTGGTAGTGAGTGGAGAATATTGGTACTTTATTCTTCCAAAAATCTTCCCTCTGAGCAAATGCTTGATAACCTTCATACATAAAGTCTTGTGATAATGTAGTTTGTCATAAAACCTGTGGATGATTGAGTGCTTCAGGAGTCCCCTGCACTGGGGCAGGTACATTGGAACATTCTGGACTAGACCAAGCAAATCTGGAAACCACTACTGTTGAGGTTAGCACTGGCAATATGTAATATATGGACATTGAAAATAGTGTTACCTCCAGCATCTAGCAGATGGTGGTAAGTCTTAAATCCTATACAATACCTTTCTGAAGCTTAGTGTCTGGGGCCCAGGACCTTGGATGTCATTGCAAGAAGCAATAAAGGGACAGCTTGTGGGTAAGGGATATTATAAAAATATGTTCCATTGTTATTCTTTACCCAAGGCCGTTTGGCGTGTACATATCTGTATTCGGGGATACCCCAAATGTGGTGAGTCCACGATGATGATGTAGGCTCAACATAGATCTTGGGATGATAGTCATCTCATGTTTCTTACACAGTATGTCTGCTTCCTGGTGGCATTATCTGCTAACATTTGACCCTACAGGAAGTTTCAAATATTTAGAGGTTTAACCACATATCACTGAGCTCTAAAAAAATGATGTGCAAGAGGATATCATGTTTCATCTAAATTTGCCCTCCCTGCAGGTCTATTGTGTGACTCTCATCCTTGTTTGGAGGGGCTCTTGAACAGATGGGCCTGTGGGTCTAGAGAGACCAGAGCCTGGTGGTCTTGCCACCTCAGGATGTATTCTAACACTGAAACTGGAGAGCTGTCTGGCATTGAGGTCTCCCTGCAGTTCTTTGCCTATTTGAACTGGAAAATCTCAATTATTAGGCTGCTGAATGGTATCAGTTTTCCCTGAGAGACTATGTGCCCTATTAGTACTAATTTCTCTTGTGTGAGGGGGTTCATCTTTAATGTTTTAAAATTGTTTGAACTTTCCATTATTATATCCTTTCAAAATGAGCTGTAGGTCCCTAGTCAATGCTCCATAGGAAGACGTTAGGATCAGCTAATCATCCAGGTATCGGTGGAGGCAAATGACCATCCTGTGTGCTCAAGAGGCTGCTACTGATAGCACCTTCAAAAAACCTTTGGAGTCTTTGCTACAACAAAGTTTAGTGCCTTGAATCAGCAGACATCATCACCCCCCTCCAGGTAAACCTTGAATACTCTAATGATTTTGAGTGAATAGGAATGTGAAAGTGCTCATTCTTCAGGTCCAAGGATGCAAGGAAATCACTTTCGATGATCCCCCATATGAAAGAAGTAGCAAGAACTTGTATAGACCTATTCTGGGCCTATTACTGGTATCCATCTTCCTTATATCTAAAGGACTAGAAACTACTAACTTTGACCTCTCAATATCCCCTACTTCAATAAAGAAAAGGTTTCCTCCTTTAGACCTCTGAACTTTACCGAGGCTTGTGCAAAGGTTTAAAATCTGATTGGTTAAGTGGAAAGGGAGAGGGCTACATTCAGGAAATTGCAGAAAAAATTGTCATATTGAGAAAATCTTTTAAGATTTATTGTGATAATTCTGTTAAGTGGATTTTTTTTAATTTCATTCTACCATGTTTTGAGTATAATTCTCCTATTTGGTCTTTGGCTACAAACTTTCATCTTAATTAATTGGACAGACAGAAACTTTGTCTTCTAAATTCCTCATCCCTCATCTGGATATTAATATCTGGCACCGTACTTCAGTTAGTTCTTTGTTGCATAAGATTTTTCATGAAAATGACCATCCTATGCATTTAGGTATTCTCAGACTGAATCATCCAGTATGTGGTACTACGTATGCAGTCAATTCCAACAGTCTTCCCTTCTTCATCATAATTATTATTGTTGTTATTAATAGCTAATTTACAACCCCAGTTGGAAAAGCAGAATGCTATAAGCCCAAGGGCTCTAACAGGGAAAATAGCCCAGTGAGGTAAGGAAATAAGGACACTGATAGAATAGTGTGCAAGAGAACTCCAACCCAAGACAGTGGAAGATCATGGTACAGAGGCTAAGGCACTAGGCAAGACTAGAGAACAATGTTTTTGTTTTGGAGTGTCCTCCTAGAAGAGCTGCTTACCATAGCAAAAGATTCAATTCTACCCTTTCCAAGTGGAAAGTAGCCACTGAACAATTACAGTGCAATGATTAACCCCTTGAGGTAAGAAGAATTGTTTTGTTAGCTTAGTGTTGTCAGATGTATGAGGAAAGAGGAGATGGTGTAAGGAAAAGGCCAGAGTATTTGGAGTATGCATAGGCAAAGAAAAATGAACCATAACCATAGAGGAAACCAGTGTAGTTTTCTGGCCAGTCAAAGGACCAAATAACTCTTGAACAGTAGTATCTCAATGGGTGGCTGGTGCCTTGGCCAACTTACCACCTATAAGCTATAAGGCCCAGTACTACATAACATTTTAGAGATTTTATTCCAACTGTTACGGATTATGGAACGATCTGGCTTTTAGATCAATGGAACTTCATAAGTTCAAATTTGTTTCAAATGCTCTTCTGTTGAACAGGTTGACATAAATCTTGTTTCATATTTTATATATGACTGATCTATTTTGAATTTAACTGATCTTGATATATTTTTATATTTTTAATTTCTCATATATACTATATTTCCCCATTTCCTTTCCCAACACAGCTGTTTTCCCTGTTGGAGCCCTTGCGCTTATAGCATGTTGATTTTTTTAACTAGGTTTGTAACTTGGCTTGTTATGATAATGATAATAGGCAATATCCTGGGCATAAAACTCCACTACCTGTGATCTTTGTCCTGATGTTCTGCCAGGCTTCTTTACTTCTCCTGAAGCAGTGCTGAAGCCTCTAGGTAGGTGGCTCACCATGTCATTACTGTAGAATCAATTAATCCATGGAACATAGCTGACTTAGGGACTAATGGAATGAGCAAGGGCCAAATTATGGCCTACTACTTTTGTGTTTCCTTGTCTTGGAAGTGGAGTGTTACAAGTGGTGAGGTCTCCTGTTGAACACTGCCATTTTCATGGCTGTCTTGGATAATTTGTCCCCCAGGAGGTGAACTAATTCCTTAAGAAAGAGGTGATTATCCTATAGGTCCTTAGTCTGGATGTACAATTCTAACCAAAAGGCTGAGGTTTGTCCTCATATGAAGCAGGGAATTTCTTTTTCAATAAGATCATCCTCTTTGTCCAATATAATAAGCGAGTGACTCCAAGAACCCACTCCAGCTAATTCAGGTGGCTGACTGATTTGCTGAGGATTAGTTCCATGGAATCCCACTCATTTGAAGAAAACTTAATTTACACTGCGGGGAATGAGGCAAGGGCATATCGAGAAATGGCCTTTGTTGACACCAAAAGCTTCTTTGTAGAGAGCTACACCCTATATCCTAGTATGGAACATCTGGACCACAATTCTATCAAGGAGAACAGTTGAAGATAATTCCTCTAGTAATACAGTGATACCTCGGTACTCGACCATAATCCGTTCGAGATCCGTGTTCGACCTCCGATTTGTTCGAGTACCGAATTTTTTTTCCCCATAAGAAATAATGGTATATATTCTATTCCGTTCCCAAGCACTCGAACAGGCCCAAAATATTAATAAAACGTGTACCTAAACAACAATAATTATCTAAATGTGTATGAAATTGGTCAGAAAATCCTATAAAACAATTTTAAACCATTTACTGTACTAAAATAAAACAATTTTAAACCATTTTCTGTACTGTAGTGAACATACCTTTGAGCAGCGGTTCGATGGCATACAGGGATGGATGTGGAGAGGATGGAAGGGGGAGGTTACTGCTTGGAAGGAGAGTCCCCTTCCATGATGTGGCGGGGTAGTTCTCCTTCAGGAGTTGTTTCTCTCTCCAATGAAAGGGTGGGCAGATCTATTTCAGGGGTTTCTTCTCTTCTTTGTCTCTTCTTTGGAGGAGAAACAGGCTTTGATGTAGCAGCTTTCTTTTCTTTTGTGAAAAACTGGTCTATTGTTAATTGTTTCTTCCTCCTCTGCAGTATTCTTCGAAAATGATACATGACACTATCATTAAACATATGCACTGCCCGGTTTGCTACTGCAATTTCTGGGTGGTATTTTTCAGCAAAAGCCTGCACATCTGCCCACTTGGAACAAATTTCATTGATGAGAGAACTTGGAACATCCTCCCTTACCTCATCCTCTTCTGAAGATTCCTGCTCCACAATCAGATCCTGCTGCTGTTGTTGTTGCAGGTGCAACAATTCCTCCACAGTCAACTCGGTAGAATGGCTTTCTACAAGCTCATCAATATCATCCTTGTCGACCTCAAGCCCCAAACTCCTGCCCATGACAACAATTTCCTCAACGACATCAGTGTCATCAGAAATTACAGGGGTAGCAGTGCTTGGACCCGCCTCTGGTTGGAAACCTTCAAACTCCCTCTCTGTGACACATGATGGCCACAGCTTACGCCAGGCAGAGTTCAATGTCCTATAGGTCACACCTCGCCAAGCTTGGTCAATCATGTTAACAGAGTTGAGGATGCTGAAGTGTTCCTTCCAGAATTCCTTTAGGGTCAACTTCGTGTCACTGGTCACTTCAAAACACTTTCTGAAAAGGGCCTTGGTATAGAGTTTTTTGAAGTTTGAAATGACCTGTTGGTCCATGGGCTGGAGTATGGGAGTAGTATTGGGGGGCAAGAATTTGATTTTGATAAAGCTGTATTCTTCTTTCAAGTCATCCTCGAGACCTGGAGGATGTGCAGGAGCATTGTCCATAACCAGAAGACATTTCATTGGCAAGCTCTTTTCAATGAGGTAAGCCTTAACCTGGGGGGCAAACACTTCGTTTATCCACTCAGTAAAGAATTGTCTTGTGACCCAAGATTTAGTGTTCGAGCGCCACATAACTGGTAGTGCACTTTTACAAATATTATTTCGTTTGAACACCCGGGAGTTGTCCGAGTGGTACACTAACAAGGGTTTGATCTTGCAATCGCCACTTGCATTTGCACACAGCAACAATGTTAGCCTATCTTTCATTGGCTTGTGACCTGGCATCTTCGTCTCGTCCTTGGTAATGTACGTATTGGCTGGCATTTTCTTCCAAAATAACCCAGTCTCATCACAATTAAAGACTTGTTGTGCGATCAAATTTTGTTCATTTATGTACCGATCGAATTCCCCCACGTATTTATCGGCTGCAATTTGATCCGAACTAGCTGCCTCCCCATGCCTAGTAACACGATGAATACCTGTTCTATTACGAAACTTTTCAAACCAACCCCTGCTCGCTTTAAATGTAAATGAATCACTTTCACTGGTACTCGGACTTTTCTTCACTAATTCTTCATAGATATGCAACGCTTTTTCACAAATGAACGCTTCACTAACACTTTCCCCGGCCAACTGTTTTTCTTTAATAAATATTAAAAGCAACTTTTCCATCTCCTCAATCACTTGTGGCCTTTGCTTAGTTACCGCCGTAACTCCCGTTGCAACATTCGCCTTCTTAATCATTTCTTTATGCTTTAAAAACGTAGAAATGGTCGACTTCGCCATTCCGTATTCTACCGCTAAATCGGACACTCGTACACCATTCTCATATTTCGCTATAATTTCCTTCTTCAACTCGATCGTTGTTCGCACTGTTTTCCTCTTCTCCTTCCCCTTAACACTCATTACTTTCTTGGGACTCATTATGAAAGCTAAAAAAGCAATTAAAAGCACTGAAAATCACTAAATCACAACGAATGCTGATCGCGCGTTGTCTGAGTGACGCTCTCGAGAGAACTGATGCTTCCCGAACAAGCGAGAGTGGCCGAGATGGCGCGATCATCACAAAGCCCATGCGGTCGTCACGTGTTCGGCTGGTCGAGTACCGAATTTTTGGTCGAGCACCGCAGCAAAAATTTCTCGAAAATTTTGGTCGAACTCCGAATTGTTCGAGTATAGAGTCGTTCGACTACCGAGGTATCACTGTATTACCTTTAACAGTGCCACTGCCTTCCATCATACATCATATATCCAACAGACCTAGCTCACAGCAAATTGAAGTCCTTTGTCACGTAAGACTTGCGTATTCTAATGTGACTGCTTTTAACATTCCCTTAGAGGGCTTTGGTGACCTCTCTATCTCAAAAATGGTTACACAACTACTCCATCACTCCATTAGATCGAGACTCTCTCCATCATACCCCAAGAGAAGCTCCAGATTCTTCATTGTAGTTTACAATGGGCTCTAACTGGCATAAATAGTCAAGTCTCAGTTGCTTGAAGGTTCAAACCCATGTTTGTTTTTACTCTGAGCTGGAGAAGCAAGAGTTGATAACTAGAGAGGTTAAAGGCACAGGATGAGGGGAGTAGTTCTGGGGAATAGGGCTAGGACAGAGACTTCTCCAATTGTCACAAAATTCATAGGACAGCCTTTAAAGAGTGACTCCTTGTTTTAGTAAAGGATATTAAAGCTGTTTTGGGTAGATGAACATCTAGAAAAGTGAGTACTGTAGATGTCCTGATCAAAGAAAAAAACAGACCTAACAGACTTGAGCCAGTTGGAGGAGCTGGTAGGTCTCCATGAAGTCCATTTCAAGTTGCTAGAGAGCCTATGCCTAAGCTGGTCCTTCCCACTCCCAACTGAGGAATTGGTGTTTCAGGCTTTTCCCAAAGCAAAGTGAGAGCCATCACTACTCCAAATAGTGGAAAAAAATTGCCCTGGTGACAATTTTTTTTAGAAGGAAACTTTTTCAACAGATTCTTATGGGAGTTCACCATCTGTTGCCTATGCTCCACAGACTAGTTTCTTGTAGGAGAGAGCCTATGCAGTGTCGGTTCACATAGTAACAACATTCCACCGTTTTTCTGGAGTCTTTATTGGTGGGCCATGTCTTCTTGGTGATGATGCTGTGGGATGGCAAGTTGGTCATGGTAACTAGAGGGCTTCCCATCAGGATTGTGGGGAGGACTTAAGTTATAGGTGGCTGAAGGGACAATGTGGGTAGCAGATGGCTATTATGTCTTTCATAGAGAAGCCCAAATCTGTTCATGCAAAGTGGCCATTATCTCATTCATCAACTCCCCAGATGCTGAAGCCTTGATGAGGATGGGGGGCTTAGGCTTAGGGATTAGCAGCTTGGCTCTAATGAACAGTGGGAACTACTTTCCCACTGGTCCTCGGTGGCCAACTGTTGATCCAACTAAATCAGTAGGCACTTTCTCTTTTCCTATTGGTTATTTCTTTTATTCTCCCATCTCTTCCTTTTTGGGCTTGAACTTGTTGACGGCTTTGGCTTGTTTGATTATACTTCAGCTGCTTCTTTGGATTTGGCACAATGTGGGATGGACGGCATTCCATCTCAACCTGTGCCAATTTAGACGCCATCACCCTCTGTCAGACCCCATTGGGTGCAGACCAAGTCTGTTAAGAGTCGGGCTCCAGTGATCCGCTTGTAAGTCACCCATATTTGCGGGTAATGGGTGACGTCAGGCATTGGAGTTGCCGGTGGGAGGGGCTAACTACCCCTACTGACCAGTGTACGCCCACCTAAAGAGAGGCAGCCCCTCTCTAATAGAGGACCAGTCCCCGCAGAAGACTCTTCTCGTGTTGGGCCACATGGGATAGGAGGACTGACATCCTCCAATAAGAGTTGGATAACCTGGCTTGCTATTTCCAAAAAAAAGCAAAACCTGTTGACGACCTGGAAAATACGAACATGGACCTCGGTACAGACAGCTCCAACTCGGGCTGTAATATTGTAACATGGGAACCTTATTCACGTTATGTAAAGAATGGTAAGAAAACACTAGAGAAGAAGAGAGAGAGAGTGAGAAATGATGACAGTACAGAAAGATATATAGAAAAGTAGTATTACCTGGTCACTATGAAGTAGTGAATTATGAAAATTTTTTAAAAGTAGAAGTATTACCTGGTCACTATGAAGTAGTGAATTATAAGAAAAATTTTATTTCAGAATTTGAATATGGAAGAAATGAGTGTGTAAATGTTTTTAAAGCTAACAGGGAAATAGTTACTTTATGTGGAGGGCAGCCAAAAATTCTACCCCAGGGAAATGGAAGTCTATTGATAGAGACACCATCCCCAATACAAAGTGAAAGATTAAAAACACTTATAAACAATGGATGGCCATTATGTCAAATATGAAGAACTTAAGCTCCTCATACGTGAGCACTCCCCTATAACTGTATGTCTACAGGAAAGCAAGCTCGATGCTAATACTCCTTGTCCTCAAGAATATGTTAACTATAGGGCACCATATGATCAACGAGCAGGGAGCCATGGGGAAGTCTTATATACGTTCGTTGAGATGTTCCCCAAATATCTTTATCTATCTGTACCCCTCTGCAGGCAGTGGTTGTACAGATTGATATAGGGCGAAAACGCACAATCTCTTCTCTTTACTTGCTTCAAAATTATAACATCTCATATGATAATATAGTCGATGTGATTAAATAACTCCCACAACCTTTTCTTTTACTAGGAGATCTTAATAGTAGACTTCCTTTATGGGGTGATGTTTTGGCAAACGCAAAGGGTAATATTAAATTATCAATTTTGGAGAATGAAGATGTAGGACTCCTTAATACAGGAGATCCCACACACTTTCATGTTCAGACAGGTACCTTGTCCTGCATTGACCTATCAGTTGCAAACTCTAACTGTCTTCTCGATTTTAATTGGAGAACATTAGATGATTGGCATACTTGTGATCATGCACCAATCATTATAAACACCAACAATGGTCCACCTTTACAGAGATCGTCACGATGGAATGTTGATAAGGCGAACTGGGGTAGATTTCGGGAGCTAAGTAAAATTGAAGGAAATGCAGAACAATTTGAAAGTGTAGATGATGCCACAGTCTTACTTAATGGAACTCTTCACACAGCCGGAGTCAATTCCATTCCCAAAACAACAGGGATATTCAAATGACGACCTGTCCCCTTGTGGTCATCAGAACTAACTGCCTCGCACAGAGCCACAAGAAAGTCTTTTAACTCGATTGTGCAGGCGCCGTACTGAGAAGAATTTAGTCACATACAGGAAATGTAGAGCACAGTTCCGTCGTGCCATGAAAGAAGCTAGGCGCCAGTCTTGGGTGTCACTTGTTTCATCAATTAACAGTAGAATGCCAACATCATCTGTGTGGTAGAAAGTGAAAAAGATAGCAGGCAAATTCACCCCAAAACCCACCGCTAGTGTTAAGGGTAAATGGTCAGTATATGACTGGAGCAACCGAAGTTAGCAATACCCTGGCTGACCATTTTTCAAATGTATCATGTAAGTGTGAAGCCGCTCCTGGTCACCAATATAGCATTGAAGAGAGGAATGTTTTAAATTTCACAACAAAAAAGGAAGAGTCATACAATTCTCCTTTTACTGAAAGAGAATTTGATTCTGCACTTTCTATGTGTAACGATACAGCCCTGGACCCGATGGAATTCCATATGCAATGATTAAACATGTCATTTTTAATACAAAGTTATTTAAAGCATCATTAATAGAATATGGAATGATCATAGTTATCCAAGTGTTTGGGAACTAGCCATTATTATAGCCTTTTTAAAACCTGGTAAGGACTAGTTTTTAGTAGCAAATTATAGGCCAATTGCATTGACATCTTGTTTATGTAAAATCATGGAGAAGATGGTCAATGTAAGACTGATGTGGTACCTTGAAAAGAAGGGTATTTTATCTCCCATTCAATGTGGATTCAGAAAAATGCACTCAGCGACTGATGTGTTGATACGTCTTCAGTCCTCTATTTGTGAAGGCTTTTGCTTCCAAACAGCACCATGTGACGGTCTTTTTTTTCACCTTGAAAAGGCCTATGATACCACATGGAGATATGGTTTACTTAAAACAATTCATGCAATTGGATTAAGAGGAGAGCTACCAATATTTATTCAGTCATTTCTTTCACACAGAGTTTTTCAAGTGAGAGTGGGGGAACCTCTATCAGAGAGTAAATGCCAGGAAGAAGGAATTCCTCAGGGTAGTGTGCTGAGTGTAACCCTGTTTGCACTAGCAATTAATGGGATATCCTCAGTCATTCCCCAGGATGTTCTCTCAACATTATTTGTGGATGATCTCTCAATATCATTTGCTGGAGCTAGAATGGCAATGGTTGAGAGAAAAATACAACTCTCAATTGACAAAATTATCCAGTAGGCCGATATAAATGGATTTAAGTTCTTGACAAGTAAAACTACTATTGTCTATTTCTGTCGTATCCGGGGTGTACATCCAGACCTGGATATATACATTATAGGTCAATGTATCCCATATGTAAGTGAAGCTAAATTTTTAGGTTTGATATTTGATTGTAGACTTACATGGGTTTCTCACTTAAAAGCATTAAAAGCTAAATGTCTTGAGGCTCTGAATCTTTTACAAGTATTGTCCCATACATCATGGGGGCAGCAACCGCAATACTATTTTAAAATTAAACAAGGCCTTGATTTTTTCCAAAATTAGTTATGGATGTGAAATATACTCCTCAGCTAGCCCAAGCTGGTTAAAGATATTAAATTCAATACATCATGCTGGTATTAGATTGTCCACAGGAGCGTTTAGAACCTCCCTTATCCCAAGTCTCCTTGTTGATGCTGGAGAGTTCCCTCTAGACCTTTACCGAATGTCTTCTATTATTCGGTATTGGTTTAGATTGCAAAGACTCCCTAATTCTTTAGCCTTCCAGACTGCAAGCCTTGTAAAGCACTCAACATACTTTGAGTTGCACCCAAATTCTCCTCAACCCTATGGCTTTTGGGTGAAACAATTATTAAACAGTCTTGATATAAATAGAATTAAGGTGCTTCCATTTAAGATATCATCAATGCCTCCATGGAAATTACCAGAGGTATATTTTTGTAAATACTTTATTGGAGTTCAGAAGAATATGACTGACTTTGAATCCGGGTCTTTTTTTATGGAACATGTTGCAGAACATAGGGGATTGACTATTATATATACTGATGGCTCCAAATCTGATGCTGGCATTGGATTTGGAGTACATAGTAATGGTTTTAATTGTAGAGGTGCACTTCCTCTAATAGCTTCCATATTTACTGCCAAACTGTATGGCATACTAACCACTATTGAGAAAATAGCATTGGAGGAGGGTAATTTTAATATTTTTAGTGATGCAAGGAGTGTACTTCAAGCTTTAGAAGTTTTTAATTCTAGTAACCCTCTAGTTTTAAAGATTTTAGAATGGCTTTTTATTATTGATTGGAGAGGTATAATGGTTCAATTTTGATGGGTTCTAGCACATGTACTGTAGGTGTGTTTGGGAATGAGAAGGCAGATTTACTGGCGAAGAATGCGGCATCCGAGTTGCTACCAAGAAGGTATCCTATTCCCTGTAATAATTTCCTACCTAACATCAAGAAACTGTTTTGTAGTAAATGGCAACAGCACTGGGATAGTCTAGATGGCAGGAAATGAGAGAAGTAACAAAATGTCATATCTTCATAGAGGTATAATATGATGCCCCGAATATGGGACGCAGGTTTTCTGAAAACTATTTAACTTCAATAATGGCATTCAACTTTTATAGTTTTAATAGAATATCATATTAATTTCAATATAAAATAAATGATATCGGTGTCAATGACCTTAGATGTCAGGATGCCTGGAAACTTTAAATCAATCAATCAATCTCATTCATCAACTTATCCACTCTGTGAGCATGGGATCCATAGCTTGCTTGTAAAAAGTAGATCCCAGAGGGAGGCAATTGAGTATGGAAGAGGAGGCGAGTTTGGAACAGGAAGTGCTGGTTAGCTATGAGCATTTGAAGGCAGAAGATGCTGGCTTATACCCAATAAACAGAGACTTGCATCTGCTCGGTAAAGAAGGACTGTTTTGGTCTGGGATCTGTGAAAACTTGGAAGAGAATCATTCTTCTCTTTTCTGAGAGGTTAAGTTGCTAATTATGCAAGCTGATGTTTAGAGCGAGTACATAAAAGCTCTTGGCAAACTGATTCCATGCTACGAATCTTCTCGAGCATTCTTTAATTGAAAGGCAGAAAATAAGGGTAAAATTTATCATCCAAAAGATGAGTTCAATACTATCTGTGACACTAGTCAAGGTGATTTGTGCACTATAATTCTTATCTGCATGAATTGAATCTGCTGATTCACATTCCAACTTTTGTGCATGCTACACATTGTATACTGTACTGTACACAGTTATTACAACAGCACAAAGAAAACATTTTGTGATGTCTTGCCTGGAAACCGCTCACAGGGATGCAGAGGTATCTTAGAGATTGGTAACTGGCTTGGGAAGGAATCACTGCCATTGACCTGAATTTTAGCCAGCTAGTGAATGAGTAAAAGTCTGGAGCTGTGATTGAAACAGGAAGTACGATAGCCGTATCTAAAAAAGGACCTGATAGGGCAATAATATTACTAAGATGACAGGTGAAATGCAACATACCCTGTACTATACAAGGAAATACTCAAACTCAAAATACTTCTCTTGTAAACAAAGAGGTTGGGTAGACTGAATTCTGATTTCTGCATAGAATTTCAGCAAAGAAATAAATATACTTTATAACAAAGATCAAGCATAGCAAGAGAACAGAGAGTAGATGGATATAAAATTTAGGCTAAGTATAGATTTAAAAGTATCAAAAAGCTTTGTATATGCTGTCCCATTATAGTTTGAAGCACAGAGTGCTTAGCTGGTCTGGTCAGGCCAGGCAAGATAAAACTGATAGCATTTCAGGCTGTTTAAAGGTAACTTATGATTAATGGGTTATATTGAATAAATTACATCTAGGAAAATACTTTGTATATTTAAAACACATTCTTGATCTATTATTTTTTTAAATATTTCTAAAAAATCTTTTGTGTATGTCTGTGTATAGTTTTTCTTCTTCATGTGCAGGCAATAAAAAAATTGTCCTATTTTTTTAAGTTTTTGATGAAGGGAGTTGATTGCTTGATGTGCAATACAGTACTTGTTTGATATAAACCTCTTAAATATTTAAAGGCAAGAGGATTAACCCTTAAATATTTATGCATAATGTACACCTATATACCTGTACTGTATAACACGTACGTCAATATAGAAACAATACATGGATATAATCCTATATTATTATGGATAAATACTTTTGAATATGCACTTATGCATATTACATTTTTGTTATTTCTGTAATGTTATATACTGCTTATTTCCCTTTATCATTTGTGCATGTATATGCAAATATAATAGATGCACTCTGCAATATATAGTTTAGCACCTCATTATTTTTATTCACTTTAACATGTGTTTTTGATAACAGGCCTTATATGAATAGGTCATATTCAGATATGTACATATGAATGTATTTGGTACTCATTTGAAAGTCACGTCTGATAATAGAATGTAAATATTTTGTACAGATAATTCAATAGTAGTTGAATAAAATGCAATATTTTGTATGCAGAAGCTGGGGGTATAAGGAACTGAAAAGTTGCATGGATCCATGCCCTTGCTTTTGAAGAATTGTACAATTGACTAATGGGATTGAATGCAATTTTTTCAGTTGTGTGCTAGACCAATGTTATGACTAAATTATGTATCCTGTTTAATACAGCTTTATTAGTTTATTACCCATCCTTACCCCCATAGAAATGTGTTTGAAGCCAATGTTCAATCTTGTAGAATTATTCAATATTAGTGGGAGGAGGTAAGGTCAAGTTATGTCTGCAATTACATGTATTTGTATATTTAAAGATATTAGCACTAAGGTCACTTTTATACTAATTTTTTTTCTATTTTAGCTTTCGAAATCATCCTATTAGGTATGACAAGTAGTGAATAACATTCAAGGCAAAATAACTGCATTAACGTTCTTTTTTTTTGCAAGTATTTTCCTATTTAAGCAGTGAACAAATTAGAGCCAGGAAACCTGACAGTAATACACATTTAGGAGTAAAGGGAATCAATATCTAAAATTGTATGTATATGGTAGCTTCATATTCTTGTATTTGGAATATTTTGAAATTGAGAAATACAGTAAACCCTATCCAAGAGGTAGCTTTACGGTGTCAGCTACCTTCTTTTTCTTTAATGTAGTATGTACTTTGGTTGGATAGGGTCCAGTAAGGTGAGTTATTTAATCAAACTTTTTTTTCTGAGAATTGAAATAATTGTACCCTAGTATCAAATCTGACATGAAACTTCAAGTTATTGTAATGTTAATTAAAGAGGAAAGGAATGATTTTTTTTTCACACGATATTTCCAAACAGATCTACTGTTCCTGAGGAAGTACTTTGGGACTAATAGGAATTAGCATTGTTTGAATATGGTCACAGCCATTTAGGGATTATAAGTCCTTAACTTAGAAACTTTGCTTTATATTTTGTAAATTAAACTAAGGAAACCTAGGAAGTATTTCAGTGATTAAAAATATTAAAAACTATTAGGGAATTTTACACAGTATTTATGTTTGAAATTTGTAGAAAATTAGAAATATCTGAAATGAGACTACATTTAATATAAAGGCAAGAGTAAAGAGAAGTGAATATATTTCTTATTAGAAAGGAGAACTAAATAAAATGTTTAAGACGCTTGATATTATTCATTACAGGGTGTCACATACCCTTAAAAAAATCTGACATGATTAGTATACACATCCAAATATAATTGTGTTGCCAGTGGTATATGATTTAGGAATTGAAAAGGGGTGGCTTTGCAGAATATAAAACTTCATTTAGTCTAGAAAGAAGTAAAACTATTTCTTTATAGGCTTCCACTCCACATTTTAATGTGTTCACTTTAGTTTATAATTTGTCTTAAACTTTTCAACTGAAGTATAGTTCACAAATTGCTTACCTACACATTTCCAGGACCAAGCCTTGGCTTGTACCACTATTTTATTAATTTAATCACATATTTGATCTTTTATTTCATTCAGAACTCTAAGACTAACACTTTTACACGCTAACTGTACTTTTCCCTCCACTTCCAAATGTAGCTTTCACCCTCGTGAGGAGTTTATTAGGTGTAGTGCAAGTATGCTAATTATTTCTATGAAGCTCCCCTAAAGTTCATATTGCTTCTCTCTGGAAGTTTGTTTATATCAACGATTACCCTAAAATTCTAATTATATCCAGTTTTCTTTCCTTTTAAAATAGTATTGAGACAATCTAGCAGCTAATGGCAATAACCATGGCATGTATAGGCCTTACCATCTTTTGTGTTTCAGCCTCTGCATCAATTTTGCTGTAGCAAGTCAACTGTATTCCATTGTAAATTCTCCAAATTATAGGTGTTATTTTGGGTATTATTGATCGTAGGGTATGTCTTCTTATGGATTTGTTTTTATTTTGTGCATAGATTATTCAAGGGAATTTTTCCAGGAACTCATGATCAGCATTCTCTTGTGAGTCTCATAGCTGATGCAATATTATAATTTAGGTAATCATTGTAGAGAATGCAAGTCCTTGTTGTCCTTCCTAGGGGAAGGCATGTTCAGATGGTTGCTGACCAAATTAAAAATTTTAAACTTGAAAGAAAACAAACTTAGTAAAGGTAAATCCAGAGAAGATGAGGTATGTTGTGTATAGCGTGGAGGATGACGATAATGCCACTACAGCTATTGACGAGTCTAGTTTTGATAGGTATGAATTTCAGAAGCTCTTAAGCTATCTTTACTTTCTTTTGTGCTGTCTCGGAAAGCCTTTGAGTCTTTGGGCAAAGGTAGAGAGTCTAGCTTAATCTGCCCAGTTTGTTGTGTCGGCTCTGACAACACTAAAGGACAGAAGGGGGATGGGAAAGAGTCTTATAGTTCACTGAAAGAGAGGTGGCAGCAGGTATTCCGTCTACCTCCGACAGTGGACTGGGGAAGTGCGGCTTCCTGTGCCGACGACGTTGTCGGCAGCAGAGGAAACATGATTCCTTTGCTGGCGAATTTTGTCGGCGGCAAGACAAGGGCACCCTGAGTTAATTACCATCTATCCCAAAACCGGAATACTTTGACGGCAATGAAGAAAGATGGTGTTTAATTACTATCTAACCTAAAGCCGGAGTTCTACTCGACGGCAATGAGGAAAGACAGTGGTTCCTGCCTGTAATGGCGGCGGTACTCAGGGAGGAAGGAAGGGTTTAGTTTCTTTTCTCTTAAAGAGAATATCGAACATAATTTGTAATTCTAGAGGAAGAAATCTTCACCTGAATTAATAATGAACGATAGGGTGAAGGTAAACGTGGGCAGTTACTTAACTAATGTATATATAAGCGAGGCTAGCCTAGCTCTGGAAGGCACCACGGCCATGTTGGTACCGCTGGGGTTCACGGCAAGGTTGGTACAGCCGGGGCTCCCGCCGAATATGAAAAGGAAAGTTACATAATCAGAAGAGGAATAATAATTTTCATGTTTGCACTATCTTCACCTGTATAGTTTGCCTAACTCGCTGATATTTTAGCTAAATACCGTGAATTGTCACCTTACTAACTAAACAACATTTAATGATATTCGGCGACAGCGGTCGTAAAATTTAACTGTGAGAAGGGAGCCTAAAATTATACACAGGAAAGAATTAATACTTAACTTTCTAGAGGATGAAGATGCTGGAGATTGCATGATAAATTCTGATAAACTTGCGACAAAGCACCGGGAACACTTTGGGAGAACACCTAGCTTAACGCTACAAGTTAAAGAAATGGCGGCCAGTAGTAGTACGGACAGGAGGTCCATCGGGTTACCTAGAACGGCACCTCTTTTCTTTCGCCACTCTTCCTCCTTACATCAAAGAGTTAAATCTATTCGGGGTGAAGATTGCTATGTGTCGTATCTAAAATATCCGTCCCTTATCCCTAGCGATATCCTAGGTTGGATACTCGTGCCAGGAGTTAGAATCCTAAAGACCTTCGTTTTATTTCTCTTGGAGTATCACTGTAGCAAATATCCCTTAGAAAGGCTACCTAAAGGGACCTTTCATCAGGACGACATAGCCGAGCCCAAAAAAAGAGGTTAAAGGGGTATTTAGAAATGCAATCGGAAGAATAAAGTTATTACAAACTTAGGTACACATGCAAGAGGAATCAAGGTATTGCAAACTTTGGGTACTAGACTAAGAGGGGATTGTAGGGTATTAGATAAGTTTATTTTAGATTTATAAATGGAACCTATTAGCAGTGTGGGAATTAGCAGGATGAACATCAGGGGAGGCTCATAGAAATGGAATTAATTTAAAAGTTAAAACTTATTTCTATATTCACCTGATGCTCATATGCTGTACATCCTCCTCCCCACTGACTATAGAAATGGAAAGAAAATGGGGATTAGTTTCAACTTCCTGACTGAAAGACAAAAGATGGTATAGCCTAACCACGATATGGCTATTGGCATATGCCAATATGTTGTCTCAATACTATACTAGACGCCTTAGCCAATTGAAAGAAAAGAAAAAGGAAAATTTTCAAGTTCATGGTGCAAACATTGGTTTAAGCAAGCTTCCAGAGAAAAGCAATATAAACATCAGGTGAGTATAGAAATAAATTTTATCAAAATTCCATTTTTGTTCCGTTCATTTGCAAACAACTCCACTTTTTCACTTGAAATACATACAGTCTTTTAATTTGGTGCTGCTTTAAGAGGAAGGGATTGCATGATGATTATATGAGGGAGAGATGCTATTTAGAGTTTTATGAAGAAAAGGTGATAATGATAATTGATCATAGATGTTTTATCCAATGGAATTGGCATGATATTAGTGAAATGAAATTTTGATGTACGGTATTGAACAGTATTAAGATTTTTGCAAGTGGAGAATGTGAGTGTTTTGAAGTTGAGGCTTTCTTCAAGAGTTGGAAGCCTATACTATTTTGGGAAGGAAGAACTGTTCTGTCATACACACACACAAGGGTCTTCTGTAGGTCATATTGGGTTTGTTACTAACGATCTTGTTGTGGGTGTGTCGCAGGAAGCAGGCGTGCCTGGACAAAAAGAAGCAGTTCCCACCTGAAAAGGCACATAAGTGCCGCCATGGGCACTCGCATACTGAGTACCCAAATCTGATAGAAGATGTGCTGTGTTGTCAAGATGCGGACTTCTGTAACAACAAGTGGCCCACACCACCTCCGAGAAAGCCGCCGTCACATTCTGTCATTCGTCCTGACAGCACCCCTTCCTCCTGGGGTGAGCTGAACCGTAGGGGGGAGGAAGGTAAGGCCAGCACGCTCGCCTGGCGGTGTCCCCTCTCATCCGTCCCCCAGAGGTTCTTTTTAATCTGGGGGGGACGGGGAAAGAGGGGGCCGGAAGGCGTCATCCTCCGCTGTCGTTATAGGCAAATTGACTCCCCCCGGCCTCCTCTCCCGTCCCCCATTCTATGCGCGAACGCCTCGTACGGATCCACAAAATGCGACGTGCTGTTAAATCGAGGTAGCTCTCGAGGCAGGGTGGGTTTGGTGAGGATCAGCAGGGAGGAGGGGAGGAGGGGCCGGCTGGTGGCATCCTTAATGCTGTGTGAACCTCTTAGCTTCCCTCTTTCTCACCCACCTGTAGACACGCCATTAACCGCCACTCCTCTCTTGGCTATAATGCAATGAGTGTGTTTTCCATTAGAGTAGATCGAAACTAGTCGTGATATTAGCAATGTAGCTAACAGTAATTGAACATATTTTATTCAAAGTGAGCACTAGTACTGATTATTAAATAGCTTAGGGTTTTAAGCAGATTGATTGATTGTAATGTATTATTGCTTTTGGGAGGTAATATTGATATTCTTGTATTCTTTTTAAATTCATTTCATTATGCAGAAATAAGTTAATCGATACATTAGTTTGTGACATTTCAATCTGAAAGAAATTAGTGCTTAAATATCAATTGTATTTGTCATATTCTAACAAAGATGAAAGAGAACATGCCTCATTTTTACATTAGGTTTTTGGTGGCATATTATTTTGTAAAATAGCAACTTTTTTGTTAATTTTAAATATCTTTTTGCACATTGTTCAAGAATAATGTCACTTCATTCCAAATGATAAGATATAACAATTGTAGAGCCAACGATAATCCTCATTTGCCAGTGTTTTTTTTTTCTCTCTCCTTTTTGGCGTAAGGGAAATGTCTTATAAGAAATAATGTATTAATTATGTAAAGTTTTCCAATTCGAGAGACTTGTAGTAATCATTTTGACCAGATAGGTTACTGGATTATTGAAACTGATTAATTTATTGAAGATAAATTATTTGCAAAAAAAAAACATATTTCCTTTAGACCAATTTGATTAATTTATTGAAGATAAATTATTTGCAAAAAAATCGCATATTTCCTTTAGACCAATTAAACAGCAGTATTATTAGTCTGTTATGGTAAGAACAATACTGAGCAAAATTAGATTCTTATACTATATGCCTGGAGTAAATGTAGAGTTCTTGTGATTTTATTAAATACTTTTTTTACCTAATTTATCTGACTAATTGTAGTGGTATGTTTTTAAGAATGGAAACACACCATTGTTTGGCCCTTATCTCACTTTGCTACTATTTAGTTGATTGTGAATTCATTGTGCACTGCTAATGAAGCTATTATGATTATTAACCTCTTGTTTATTAAATCTGTAGCATCCTCACTGTTTTATCTCACTGTTACTCCACTATTGCCTCACTGTTTACTTTGACCTCACTATGGCTCTGTCATTCTCCAGCTTCATTTGGGAAGTAGCAACTCTTCAACCTCTTTTGTAATCACATACACAATTTTAGGGGCCTATGGTGGTATTCCCTGCTCTACCTTCCATATCTAATGTTTTTGTTTTGATAAAAGGGGTTGAAAATATTTCTTCTCAATTTTTTCTTCTTTTTTTTGGTGATGGTGAGGGAGGCTGAAATGATGCTGTCATTGGTGACTGGATTGTTGTTTGTAGTGAAGGTAATTTGACTCCTTTCCTGTCATTATGTACATATTTATTATTTTTTTACCATTATCTCTATTCCCATAATATTTTTCCTCCTGTATGTGCTTAAAGATGGTGATTAGATCTGTCCAGTTGAGCCAAAGGATATATATTGGTATGCTGCTGAGGTGAAGGATAAATATTAGTTTGCTGTTGAAGAGATTGATATAAATTGTATGTTGTTGAGGTGATGGATGTCTATTCTTAGTTGTGAAGGTAGTAGGATATTTATTGAATGCTGTTGAGGTGATGGATATAAATTGTTTGCTGTCGAGGTGATGAATGTACAGTATATTCTTGGCTGTGAAGGTGGTGGATTTATATATTGTTTGCTATTAAGGTGATGGTTATATATTTTTCTGATGTTGAGGTGATGGGTAATTATTGTATGAGTGTAATATAATGAATATATTTTATAATGAATACTAAGGGATGGTATTTTGGTGCTTTTAATTTTCTCTTTAGAATCTACTTTGGTTTCTCATCTATCTTATTTTTGTCCTTAGGCTTTGCTATATGATAATCTTTTGGTGAAGGAATCAGCCAGAATGACTTAAGAGAGTTCACAGATGGTTATAAGCATTTATTTATGTTTAATAGCGGTGCCATGTCTCGATTGCCAAAGTGAAAATTCAAGGTATTTTTGCGTTGCGTGGTTTTGCAGGTTCGTTAAGAAAATCTATGATTTCCATACCATATACAGTAGTAAATTTATGGTATGTAGAAAGCATAAAAAATTTAATTGGCAGGACAAGTCAAAAGTGACTAAATTGCCAAAGCATAGACAGCAACGTTATTCCCAAATAAAGGTCATTTAATGCTGTACCCTGTTTGCAAATGTGAACCTATGTTGGAATAATGCTTTAAACAAAGGTGTTATGAAGGTTTACTTTTTTCTATTGTATGGGTGTTTTAAGATATGATATAAATTTCATTCTCTCCACATCTGAAATGCTACTGGTATGTATTTGTCATTTTAAAATTTATATGTAATCCCTTTTAAAAACCAAGAAAACTAATATATAGAATTTTAACTATACCCAGTAATTTCAGCATCGTAAATTTTGAAATTGAAAAGTGTTTATATGGTGTATTGTTATATACAATACTGGTATTTGCAGTATCTAGAAAAATGGTTAAAAGCCTAGTAAAATAATGTGTGTTTATTATAGTTGTTACCATAAAAGAATAAATGGGGAATGCACATATTTGCATTTCCATCCCCACAAATATCAATGTTCAGGAATACATAAGTTTATTGATACCAATTTACTCTAAATAAGTAAAAGCAAGTTGATCCTTTTCGATAAATGTGTTTTTACTGTGTGACGTTTATATTTAGATATACTGTACTGTATGTAGGTGTTTTTCTTTTATATACTCAAGTACATAATTATAGACACAGTTGCATGTATGTGTGGAGAATCATTACACCACATTACAAAAGGAGATAAAGCTAAGGCTGAATTAATTATGTTCTACAGTTTTGCCTTCCACCTGTCTCTTCCTGAGCATTTAAATAAGTGTTCCTAGAAGCCATGTTGAATGTTAAATCTGAAAACATTGATTGATTTAGCCTTTTCCTTATCTTTTCAACTTAAATCACAATGAAGATAGTACACTGTTGTGTGTCTGGATGTATTTACAGTACATGGAAAATTGAAAATGCAATTTTATGTAATTTGTTGGACTACTGCTCTTGCGTGCTTTGGATCTTTACTTTTAAATTCTACTTTATTGTTGCTATAGGTATGGTAATTGCATGATTTGATATATATATATATATATATATATATATATTTATTTATTTATTTATTTATTTATTTATATACAGTATGTGTGTGTGTGCGTACTCGTATACATACACAGAGGTCTCCAAACATATATATATATATATATATATATATATATATATATATATATATATATATATATTTATTTATTTATTTATTTATTTATTTATATATATACAGTATGTGTGTGTGCGTACTCGTATACATACACAGAGGTCTCCAAACATTATATATATATATATATATATATGTATATATATATATATATATATATATGTATGTATGTGTGTATATGAATATATTTCATATATTGTAGAAGTCCTTTTAACCAGCACCCTTGGGGCCCTGTTGTTGGCGGATAATCAAAAGGGCCGTTGTTTGCCGAAAGATGACCACCATTTTTGAAATACCTGAAAACCTTATTAAAACCTATTTTATCTCCCATGTGACCACAAAAAATTCACAGACATGCTAGACATAGAAGGAAAAAAACATCAATTGCTTAAAACAGTTAAAGAAGGGATTAAAAAAAGAATTAACGTTTATAGTTTACTCGTGCGATCTTAGATATTGTGCGATATCTAAATTTTCACCTCATAAAAATTTTTCATGTATTGAGTTTTTTTTTTTTTTTTTAGACCAAATTATAATTAACAAAACTTTTCTCATTCAAAAAGATAAAAAAGAAAAAGTTAATGATAAACAGCTGTTTTGCTATGAGCCATCTATTTGGATAACAACAGCTGATTTCCTTTACATTTCAGCTTTTGTATATAGTGAACAATTACCGTTGTTTTTAGAAATGACTGTTAGTAGAAAGTGACTGATATGTTATTACATTTTACCCATTTTCAATAAGGACAAAAGAATTGGAAGGAAATATACCATTTATTTAAGCAACAAGTTTTAGCTGAAGCAGAGGAAATAAATAATGCTCAATTTTTCGGTATCAGGGAAAGCAAGGTCCAAAACTGAAGAAAAACGCAAAGCAAAATTAGTTGGGAGGAATTTGGTTTATGAAAGTGTGAACCAAATTGCACAAAAACTATCTAAAAATTGGATGAAAAAGTCAATTATTCCCTAAGCTTTGTAGTCAAGCTCCACAAACCTCAAGATTATAAAATTGTGCATCGGCAACAAGGATGAAATACCTATATAGTTTGATATACTCAACCATTAAAATTTACAGTAAAAAAATGGAGAGAAAAGTATTTTTACCTTCATATATTTAAGATAAAAATGATAGTTCAAGTAATAATTGTTTTTTTAGCAAGTGTATATTCACTGTTTTTATATCATACTAATATGTGAATATTACATGCATTATTATTGATACAGTTAGTAAAACATAATTTTTATCAAAATTCTATTACAGAGCTTGAGTATGGCGAGTATGATAATATTTCTTTCCTTTATCTGCTTTAAGTGACCCGGCCAAAATGCCCATGTATGGGGTTATAAGAAGAAAAACACAAAATCCTTTAAAATTCACCGAGTTTCGTATGGCAATGGAGAATGCGTATACAAAATATTTTATCAAAATTTCTCTTACTTTCATAGTTACAGGGTAATTAGTAAAAGTAACTAAACAAACCAAAAAATTTTTTTCCCTAAAAGAAAATGCTGTATTTCTTCTGTTATCATAAATTTTTATAATTATTACATTTTAATATAAAAGAAATTGTGAACAATGGCATCTGTATGGTTTCCACAAGTCACAAGACTGTATTACACGGTATATAGACCCTTTGCTAAAGTCCAACCACAAAACTCATAGAAAGTACATGTTTGAGTTTCATCTCTGACATTCACACATTTTTAGGTGTTTTTTTTTTAATGGTTTTGGCAAGAAATGTATCATTTCACAGAGGAAAAAACAATTTCAACATCTTGCCAACTTAAGGAAGAAGAAAATTTGTTCTATTAAGAGTTCAGAAGAGGGTAATATCGGTAGAGACACAGAGAGACAGAAAGGGTGGTTTGGATGAAGGAGCGGCCGTCTTGCCTGACAGGAGCCAAAAGAAGTAGGATACTGAGCAAAAGGATCTTCAATTATGATTGAATTATGATAAATAACTATTTTTTCCTTTATTAATATTCAGAAAGGAGCATAAAATTCATAATAATCAGGATTTATTAATATTTTCTTTGTAAAAATACAAAGAAAAACTTAGAACGCCATCTGACACTCACTCATTTTCACGTTTGTTTTTCTTGTTTTCGGCAAGAATTTTATCTCAGAGGAAAACACAATTTCAACATCTTGCTAACATAAGGAAAAAGAAAAATTCGTTCTATTAAGAGTTCAGAAACGGATAATATAGGTTGTGATGCACAGAGTATCTATATATATATATATATATATATACATAGTATATATATTCAAGAACAAAAAGTAAACAATAATAGTACAGTATTGCTAATAGTGAGCACTCCCGCAAATTTCAAACTGGCAATTGCTGGTGAATTCAGTGTAATATTTAATGAATAAATAAAGCTTGACCTGTGAGTGCTGGTTAATCTGGCTGTCCCATGTATTGGGTGCCTGTTGGAAGGACTTACCGTGCATATATATATATATATATACAGTATATATATATATATATATACACAGTATATATATATATATATACAGTATATATATATATATATATATACAGTATATATATATATATATATTATATATATATATATATAAATGCATATATATATATATATATATTATGTGTATATGTGTGTGTATGTATGTATATATGTATGAGTGTATGTATATATATATATATATATATGTGATATACCTGTATATATGATATACTCTAGATTACATCCACCAACTTGAGAGCTTTCAAAAATTAAGATTGAATAATAGTCAAATAGAGAGAGGCAAGACAAATTTTTTAAAGCATAATATGTAAATAAATTGGTGTAGGAATTTTTGATACATAAATAAGCTAGTTCGCGATTGGGAGCAGAGTTGGCTGACTAAAATCAATGGAGGGTAGGAGGCAACTGGTTATGAAATGGATGCCTTGACCAAATAGATGTGCTTTGAGAATCTTTCAACTAGAGAGCCTACCTTTATTACGCATCTCATTCTTATGAAGAGAACTTATATACAGTATCTGTATACAGATATATATACACATAATGGAATGACAAATAAAATGCAAAATAACAAAATGAATAATTAAAAAGTTATATTTTTTATAAAGCCCTTAAAGTCATGCAGCTTTGTAATGAACTTATGTACTTATTGTACTTTGAAAACAATTAAGATCTAGTGCAGTTCACTAAATAAGGATAATTGTTAAACATAAATTACTATCAGTGTTGATAAAGTAAATTATTGTTCAGTACAGTAATGGAATAAAGTAGCTGTTATTAATATTCATTACCAGCATATGTAACACACACTCATTTCACTTTAATCACTAGAAGGCTTCAGAAAGCCCATAGTTTTTGTAATATTCATTGGTACAATCTGGGAGGATATCAGCAGGGCATATTCAGGAATTTGTTTTTGTAATATTTATGAGAGCCAAAGCATAGACTATGATAGATACATCTGTTAAGGTTTTGTGTGTGTTCAACGTACAGTAAAAGAAATAATGTTGGGCTATAAGACATACGTATGCATTAAAAGTATAGTGGATATTGGAGAAAAAGCAAAGATGAAAATATACACTTGACTAGAATGGATTTTATTCCCAAGTTATTACAATGCCAATCACTTAAAGTTTCTAGCGTGGAAATTATTGCTTACTTGATTACGTTAAAAGTAGCTTTTATTTTTTTTATATCTGTATTTACAATTTTTTTTATCTTGGATTTAAGAGAATAAGTTGTGATATATCTCCAATACCATTAAAAAAATAGAGTTGTGATTTATCTCTTAATACCATTTTTTATTTTTCCTATACATGCTCTCAATAGTGGTATAGTGAGGTCAATGGACACAAAGTGACTGAAAATAGAAATTATATTTATCAGCTGTTGGATATTTTAATTCACTAGAAACCAATAAAGAACATCCTAATTAATGAAGTTGATGTTAATTTTTGTACGACCATTTTAATGCTTATTTCTACAAATAGCTATACATTTTTCTATAGGAACTCAGGTAGAGAGGGGAAGTAAGTTGGCAAAAGAAAAAGACTAGCAGTTTCGAAAACCCAGCCTACATTCAATGAAGTAAAAATAGAAGTGCATGTTACACGGGGTATATAATGAAATCTCATTTTAGAGACTAGATGTGAGTGATCGCATTTGTGATCATACAGTACAGTATATGATAAAATAAACAATATAGACAGAAAAGTCGGTTCTCTCACATGCAAATGTAATTACAAAATAAAGTATTACACTGAGTCCTATGATATATATTTATATATGTTTAAAGATAAAGAGTAAAAGAAGATAGGAAAATACATACTGCATAGTAGAGAATGTGTAAGCAATCAAATTAGTAACATAAGTAGAAATTTCAATTCGTAAGCAAAAAAGAAATACTTGAAAGGAAAAAGGTGGGAAAATAGTGCTAGAGAAATCTTTATCAGGTAGCACATTTGGCATTATGAAGGATTTTTATACAGGGATAAAAAGTTTGGAAACTTTTTGCTTGTCCATGCCTTATTAATCTGTTTCAAATCACAGGCAACATTTATCAAACAAAAATTATTTGGACAATGCAAAAATTAGCTTTACAGTACATAGACAGTAACTAAGGTAATTAAATTGAATTTGTTCCTACACATATACAAACCATTGACCTTTATATAGGAGAATGATAACAGCGATGCTGGATTACGGGATTTTAAAATCATAACGAGGTGTCAACAATTGGTCGGTAGAAGGGAGGCAACCCCCCCCCCACCAGCTCACTGACAAACCACTTTGATGTCAGCTGTTAGTGAAGATGGATTTTCTCTCTCGGGCTGGACTATTGGCAGTTTCTCTTAAATTAGCTTTTTCTTTCCGTGTGTGTGTGTGCGACTTAAGTGCTTATTAGGATGCCTGCAGAGATGCGAAAGTGCTCCGGAGTGCCACCTAAGACCTGCAGTACTTTTGAGTACAAAGGAGTAGGATCCTCATTAGTTATGCCCAGATTGCAGAGGGCACTCCTGCAGCCAGGCCTCCTTGTGCAATAAGTGTCGAGAGTGGTCATCTTCCCAATGAGAGAAATGTGGGAGGAGGAGAAAAAGTCCAAGAGGTATTCTTTGCCTTTGTGGTCATCCTTAAATCAAAGAAGGCCCAAATACCTTCTTCCACACCCCGGTACTCTGTCCCCCAAGTCTTCTCCATTGTCTTCGTCCGGGGACCAATCGAGTAAAAGTGGTGACCCTTAAACTTTAGGGCCACCCCTAGGGTAAAGGGATTCCATTTCCCTTAGGAAAATGGTTTGGCTTTATTCCTTTCAATATTGTGATGCTATACGTTTCCTGTGGGTCTCCTTAGGTAAGCAAGGTTGACCTTTGTAGGAGAAGTTGAAGCAGGCTCTATCTTCCAGAAACCAGCAGTAACATCTTGCAGCCCCTGTTTTGGAGGATGTTTGGATCTTCTGTGTCTTCTGAGAAGTCTGCAGTCATCTCCCAGCCGCCTTTGAAGTCTTCAGAGGAAGACTTGTCTTCCAGGCATTCTTCCTGAGAAAACTGCTCTTTGTCATCTGCTCAGAGGATTCCTAATACAGTCCCTGACCCTTGCCTTCGTAGGAGACCTCCTTCTCTGAGCACTCTGTGTGATCTTAGGGTTGTTATACAACTTCTGCTACATCCTTCCTCTTCAGAGGAGGATTGTAAGCAAGGCTCCTGTTGGCAAGCTCTTCACCACATCACCTGTCAACAGGATCATGCAGAAGTGACTCGCACTAATCTTCCAGAGAGCCTCAAGCAGATGTGCCTCTCTCAGAAGTACCTCACCCTAATTTGCCTTACACTTTTGACATGCCTCACCCCAGCATAGATCTAGATGGCAATAAAATGAGAGAAGTAACAAATGTCATATCTCCTTGGAGATATAACAAGATGCCCCGAAAATGGGAGACGTGTTCTTGTCCTTTCCGCATTGGTCACACTCGGTTGACATACAAGTTTCTGCTAAATGGCCAACACTAACCATATTGCAACGATTGTTTGGTGCCCTAGACAGTGAGGCATTTGTTGATCGAATGCCCCATTTATAGTACCGAAAGAAATGGACATCTGTTTGAGGCTCGAGATGAGGATGGCAGGTTCATCCTCGCCAAGATTCTCGGACATGATGTGTCGTACCATACTAGTGGTATTTTAAAATTTATTCTGGAAGCAGGTGTTTTAAAATCCATTTAACTGTTATAAGGATGTTCTTGATTTTATTGTTTTAAATTGATTTACCATTTATTTTATTTCTTTATGTATAACAAATAACATCGGCATCAATGACTCTAGATGCTAGGATGCCAGATAACTGATAATCAATCAAGCCCCAGCATACAACCTCAAGACATGCTTCACCTACTAGTGCCTCTCCTAGAAGCACCACTTTCAGATACACTAATCCTGCTAGTGCCTCGCTGAGATGAGCCTCACCCCAATCCGCTTCATCCATCAAGCACACCTCATCGAGACATGCTTCTCCTTCAAGTGCCTCACCCAAATGCGTTTTGCCTGCGCACATCTCGTCCAGACTCGCCTCCTCTGAACACTTAACCTGAATGCGATAGACGCACATCAAATGGACGTTATAGGCATTCCCCTCATGAGTGTGAATGTGCTAAAGGTGTCCCTTGTGAGCTTGCTAGACGTGCCCCTCCTGAGCACATTAGACTCATCCCTCCTGAGACTACTAACTGCCTCCCTCCTAAGTGTGCTAGACATGTTTTAACTGAGCTTGCTAGATAAATTTCAACTGAGCTTGTTATATGGGTTTCAACTGAGCGCGCTAGACACGTTTCAACTGACCGTGTTAGACGCTTTAACTGAACTTACTAGACGTGTTTCTCCTGAGCATGCTATCTGTGTCTCCCCTGAATGCGTTAGACAATGTTTCTCATGAATGCGCTAAGTGCATTTCTTTAGACTAATCTACAAGATCCCATTTGGAAAGCGCTACACTCTTGTAGCCCGAATGCACTAGGTATTGTACCTCTGAACACACTAAATGCACCTTCATGAAACACCATCTGAGTGTCCTAGACAAGTTTCTTAAGAGCATTTTACCCTGTAAACCCCTTCCTTCTTTGGAAGGCACTTCCCCTAGACCCTCATCGACATGAGTCATCTAAGCGCATCAGGCATCCAACCCCTATTGCATCTCCAGCTCCAGTGCCGAAAGCAACCAGATTTTCGGTTAATCCAGAATTTGAGGCCAGATACTTTGAACACTGTCTGATGCCCATAAGATTGACATTGAAACATAATAGGGAGAAAGGCACAGGATACACATCCTTTAAATGATACTCGAGTGAGGACCTGGGAATGGTCTCCGAGAGAAAGGAACCTAAATATGACTCGGAAGAATCCTAAAAGAATTTTTCCCAGCCAGCAGGTCCAAATTCTCCGCATACAGAGGAGGCTGAGTCTGACGACCTCCAAGTTCTTTGCTGTATTCGGAAGGTAAATTGTTGGGGGAGAAGCCTTATCTTCTCCAAAGGGTAGGAAGGCAGCCATCAGCAATCTTTGCCAAGCACCTGGCAGCCTGGACCTTGACTGGAGCTTCCTTGGTCAATCCTATCCAAGGAGGCTTTGGACAAGGTGCATGCACAAGTTTCTGGAGAGAGAGACTCCTTATGAGGGTGGGGAAGATCCTCCTGCCTGATTCAGGCAATCTTCATGAGGCTAAAGAAGTACTACTGTACGTAGAAGGCTCTCCCTTCCCCTCTTCTTCAGGATCCAGCTATGGCCACCCTGATACCAAGTGTCTCGATGGAGTGATTGGCAAGTTCATCTGTCCATCTCGGTGGCAGAAGCGTCGAATATGGAAGCCATTGCCATGGGTTCACTACAAGCAGCATCGTGGATTGATTACTTGTTAGGAACATTTGGCTACATAGCCGACACCGATAACTTGTCTGAAACAGTTAAAAGACAAGCCCTGAAATACATTTCTCTGATTAGGTAAAGGGCTGTAGAATTCCTGACACACCAGGGAGCCAACCAGTAGGCCAATTGGGTGCTGAAGCGATGGGGTGCCGTGACTTCCAGATTTCACAAATGAAGCGATCACCATTAGGGATTGAACCTTCGTATATCCTCCCTGACGGGTCTTACCCTATTCCCAGCAATGGGAGGTAGAACCAATGACTGAAAGGAGGAGAAAGGAAAGTAAAGAATGTTTACTACATTGAGCCATTTCCTTTCAGGAGTCACAGATCACCTCCACCATAGGTCAGGCTAGAGCAACATCTCACCTAGCATAGCCCTATAGAGAGGCTCAGGCCTCTTGACCTCAGGCGTCAATCCTCAAGAAGGCATCGAACCAGCCCTTTTCAGTTTGCCAAGGCCATGGATGCACTAGGGGCAGAGGAAAAGGTGGAGGGCAATTCCCCCATTTAAGAGGGCAATCCTTTCATTATACCACCAGTGAGAGGATGCCTGCAGTCCGGTGAATGTCTTTCGATCCTGTTACCTCCTCCCGTTCATCAGCTCTCCTCCCTCCCGATTCCAACACTGGTGATGTCATCATATCACCAAGGATCACCAAAGTATCAATCCTTTCATGCAAAAGTTCAGTCAATGCTGGTGAAGGGTGCTCTCCTAAGTTAATGATGGCTCCCCAGGTTTCGTCAGTTGACCTTTTCTTGTAGAGAAGGCCTTTGGAGGTGGAGGCCAGTCATCAACCTCACAGTCCTGAATGAGTATGTTTAACAGACTCCATTCAAGATGGAGACCACAGCCACAGTTCAGACAAGCAATCAGGCCTCTGGACTAAGTGATAACTATAGATCTAAAGGATGCTTCCATCCATCCTCCAGGAAGTACCTATTAGATGGTAGTAGCCAACAAAATATTCCAGTTTAGGGTACTTTGATTCCGTCTGTCAACAGCTCCTCAAGTTTTTACAGGATTCTTCACTTTGGTTTTAGCATGGCTGCACACCAATGGCATTTGCCTCCTCCAATACCTAGACGATTATCTAATCCTGGCAGACTCGCTGGAAACCCTTCTCTTTCATAGATACAGGATCCATTTATTTTGTCATGATTTAGAGATCATGGTGAATTGAAGAAGTCTGTACTAGTGTCCATGCAGTCTTGCATACCTTGGTATGGACGTAGATACAATCCGCGAGAAGATTTATCTATCTCAGGATAGGATATCCCAACTAAGGAAGGTATCTCTTCCCTTCCTTCTACAACCCCAACCCAGTGGCAGAAGCTACTAGGGCACCTGACATCTTGGAAACACCTTGTACCAGACCCCCCTTTACCGAATATCACTTGTGTTTGAGTTAAAAGGGAATTGGTGTCAACATCTTGACCATCCCCTCTCACTGGGGCTGATTGGGGAATAGGCTGCAAGGGACATCCAGTGGTGGTTGGACAACTGAAACATTCAGAAAAGTTGCCCACTCTTCACGGCTTCTCTGGAATTCCTAGTATTCACAGACAAGCCCAAGGAAGGTTAGGAGCTCACCTCCATCAACATGGTGTCAGGGCTCTGATTAGAGCGGTTATGCTGAGACTGTATAGATTTTTTGGAGCTGAGAGCAGCATTTCTATATCTAAAGCATTTTTGCCCTCGTTTAGGAGGTCACTCAGTGGTGTTGATGAGCAAAAACACCTCAGTAGTGGCTTGTATAAACAGACAAGGAATTACTGTGTTACGGCAGCTATGCCATCTTCCAGTAGAAACACTCGAATGGGCGGACCTCGGCTCGATTTTCCAGACTGCTTCAATCCAGGCAGGAAGAACGTAGTGGCAAGCAGGTTGAGCAGGAGGACGCAAGTGGTTGGTTCCTAATGGTCTTTAAGTTCTTGGATAGTGACAGAGATCCTGACTTTGTAGGGTTCGCCTATTGCTCTCCAGTTCCAGATCCAAAGGCAGTACTTGATGCATTCCAACACCTTTGGGCTGGCCTAATAATCTATGCTTTTCCGTCATTCTGTCTCAAGGAGCGTCCTGAATCAAGTTGGATGATTTACAATCTCAACCTGACTCTTGTGGCACCGAAGTAGAAGGATGCCCAGACCTACTTCTGTTGAGGGAATTACCTCTTCTTCCTTACCTGTAGTTATACACAATATTTTATCAATGGCAAGGTAAAAAGCAAACAAAATGAGGTAAATGAAGCAAGAAGTTTTTTAAAGTCCAGTTATATTAATTTAATTAATATTTTTGATAAAAATTACTTGTCGAGACAACCGAGACGATTAATTGCTGTCCTGCCTCCCTCAAGTTAGTAACTAACTTCACCGGAAAACAACCGTATGAAGCAAGCCCCTACCAATGACTATCATGTCTCTCAGGATCTGAAAAACAAAAAACACTCCCTGTAAAACTGTTCACGTAAAAGGGAAACTAAATTACTCACGGGAATCCGTATTAACAAAAACAAAACTCAAAACGGGAATCCGTTCACTAAAATTACCTTCGATGGAATTCGATTTTGTAATTTTAAAAACACAAACATATTGTTCATAAACTGTGGTAATCCACCAAAAACAAAACTTTATGGCTAATAGCCTAATGTGGTAATCCACGAAAAACAATTGATGAATTCTCAATAAAAGTGGTATTCCACTGTAAAAACAACTTTTAACGGTATAAAAAAGAAAACCGAAAACAAAATTGGAAAAATAGTAATTTCTTTTGATCCTGAGATTTATTTTTAACAAGGTCTTGAGAAGGGAACTAATTTATAATCTAATGTATTAAATCATTATGGCTAGGGTATCAAATCAACTCATGTTCAGATGTGAATAGGCTGACTCACCTCAATACTCCTGCCGTTCACTAAATCACTGTTGCTCCTGATGCCCCCCAAAGTGGCATAGTGTCGGTGTCACTAAGGGTTTATCCTTCCATGACCGAGAGTTGTAAAAACGTCCACCATACAAGAAGGAATTTGTCTGAGAACTGACTTGGAAACTCCGATCGCCTCGACAAAAACTTCCAGCTCTCGGACAACAGCGTAAACAAGCAGTTCACCTTAAAAACAATACTAGGCGACAGATCACTAATAACAAGATTGTTTAGAAGAACTAAAGTCAGCCCCACTCTACACTTGAACATGACAAAAATAATATTACGAATAATATTTAAGAGGTTTGATATTTATTATATTTAACAACAAAAGAGATCACTTTCAACTTCTCCAATTTTGGTATACGATAAATTATTTTCTACAAGTTACCATGCACCCAGATGTTTAACAGCACAGTGGAAACACTTCAGCTTTATGCATGGAGGTTATCCAGCAACTCCTCTCAGAGAGAGGCTTTTCGCAGAAAACTGTGAAAGAGATGTCTGGAAACCTCCGCAGATCCTCAACAGCAGTCTATCAAGCCAAGTGGGCTGTCATCTGTGATTGGTGTTGTGGAAGGGGGTTGTCTTCTCTTGGAGCCTCTATTCTAATAATTACCGCATTTTTACTCTACTTTTTCTCCATTTCAGCAGTAGAAGGCTATCTCTCAGCCTTATACTGTACCAAATCTTCAGATTGAAGGGAGTAGATATTTCCTCTTTGGAGGAGAGCTCTATACTTATACTAAGCTTTGAGCATACCTGCCCTTCAGTTGAAGTGAGACCCCCACCCTGAAACATCGTCAAGGTATTACACTCAATCTTAAAATGGTTTTCCTTATTGCTTTAGCTTCAACTAGACAAGTCTGTGATCTTTATGGTCTCTTTTTTGACATTACTCATTCAAGGAGGTAGAAGTAGGTCTCATTCTCCTTTGTCCCTGTCTTTGTAGCAGAATCACTGAATCCTTCAATCAATGATGCCAGATTTTCATAGTTCAGTTCATGTGCCTTAGAAAGGTGACCAATGATCCTTTATTGATTGATTGAGAGTTGTTTTAGCATCCTGAGAATGGTCATGATCAGCTGTTATTGTGTACTGGGAGAGTGCTTGAGATGCTATCTCACGTGTCCATGTTCTGTTAGAACTCTCCTACATCCTCTTTTTGTTAGTACAAGGAGGGGAGAACGAAGAAGATAACAAAGAATATAATTTCATTCTTGCTAAGCAAAGTAATAGCACAGACCCTCTCGCCATCCTTCCTTTCTCCAGGAAGAACACGAGTAAAGGCACATGTCAAAAGTGTGAGTACTTCTTTGGCATCCAGAAAGAATCGCTTCGTGACATGGGCACTACAGGCAGGTGTATCGAAACATTAGACAACGTTCACTGCCCATTATCTGTAGGATGTGACCCACAGATCCCTAAATACAGTTTCCTGTTATAGCTGCACAGCAGGGGGTATACTTACCTCTGCTCCTCTCATAGAATCATTAGGTTCTGATCGAGAGCAAAGGTTATGTGTAATTTTTGGATGAAAAAATGACTGGGCTTTTATTCTTAGTCTTCCCCTCTCTTGGGGGTACAATTTCAAAAGATCTTGCAGGCTGGAATTGATCTTGTTAAAGGTAAGCCCCACTCGGTGTGTGGGGGTATTATGACGTAACCAGGCAAACCTGTAATCATGTGTGTTCTACACAATACAATTCAAACAACCCCATCCCTTATTTTTGCCAGGGCTACGGCAGATTTTCATCTCGGAGGAACCCTTGAAGCCTGGGCCGTGGACCTGCTGGTATTGGTAACCACTGGTACTCATGATGGTAGGATCCTCTACTCTTTCAGTATCCCAGATGCATAAGTTCTGAGTATTCCCAGTTAAGTTTTCCTGCCATTTGGGAAGGGGACTTCTTTCCACCTAAGGATAAGTATATGTAAGGGACCATACAAACCTGAGTCTTACCCTCTTAACGAGAGAATGCCTTGTTGAAGTTATTGGGCTTCCACGGGAAATACTGTTTTCTTGTTGAAGCATTGTGATGGGCAAGAGGGCTCTCAAACTTGGAGAAATTGCTCCCCCAGTTCAAATCTAAGGATGCAGGACATCCAGGAAAAATGGCAACACCAGTTAGACCAGGTAATGTAAAGCATCCTATTGCTGAATCACCACCTAAGGCTATTACCAAGCCTTGTAATTTAGATTCGGTGCCTCATCAAAAAGGCACCACCTCCTTGCTTAAGGTCTGCCACACCTCAGATGAACAGCCCAAAGCTCTCATCTCTGGGCAGCATCATTGCCAGATCTAAGGGAGAAATCATATGGTAGAGAGTTACTGGATGTACCTGTCATGATGAAGGTACATGATCCTAATAGCTCTCCATCTTTCAGTCAAAAAAGAGGGAGACCACCATCCCTCTCCTCTCCAACAAGATATAAAAAAATTCCCATAGAAAATAAGTACGATATTCCTTCCGAAAAAGATTATGAACTTTCAAAAATTTAAATGTATCAAAGATTAATGTCGAGGTGCACCCTCCCCCTCAAAAATTAAATAAGAAGGCTGCTAAAAATAACCTTAAACCAAGCTTAGCAAGACCTACTTTTCCAAAGAGTATCAGAGACTTCTATCAATTCAAAAAACTCTGATAGGAAGACTTCTAAGGAATCTTCCTCAAAGTGAACTTTATTTTCTCCTATATTTTTACAGTGGAACTATCAGGGTCTGAGGGCTAAATATGAAGAACTTAAGCTCCCTATTCATTAGCAACCCCCCCCCCCCATAATTTTATGTCTACAGGAGAGTAAACTTGCTGATAATACACCTTGTCCTTGTGAATATATCGGCTACAGGACACCATATGATCAACGATTAGGGACCCATGCTTAGGGAGCCATGGCGGAAGGCTCATATGCGTTCGTCGAGAGGTTCCCCAAATATCTTTATTCGTACACCTCTGCAGGCAAAGGTTGTACAGATTGATATAGGGAGAAAATACACCATTTCTTCTTTTACTTGTCTCCAAATGACATCTCATATGGTAATTTATTGGAGGTGATTCAACAACTCCCTCAACATTTTCTCTTACTGGGAGATTTGAATAGTAGACCTCCTTCATGGGGGGATGTTCTAGCAAACACAAGGGCCAATATTATTTCATCAAATGTGGAAAATGAAGATGTGGGACTCCTTAATACAGGAGAGCCCCCACACTTTCATGTTCAGACAGGTACCCTATCATGCACATACCTTTCAGTTGCAAGTGCAAACTGCCTTCTTGATTTTGAATGAAGAATGTTAGATGATTGGCATACCTAGTGATCATGCCCCAATTATTATAAATACGGACAATGGTCCACCCTTGCAGAGATCACCATGATGGAACCTTGACAAGGGGGACTGGAATAAATTTTGTGAGGTAAGTGAAATCGAAGGGATTGAAGAACAATTGGAAGAGTAGATGATGCCATAGACTTACTGAATGGAACTCTACATACAACAGGAGTCAATTCAATTCCAAAAACCACAGGGTTATTCAAACGGCAACCAGTCCCGTGGTGGTCCTCAGAACTAACTGCCTTGCATAGAGCCACAAGAAAATCTTTGACTTGGTTGCGTAGGCACCGTACTAAGTAGAACTCAATAATACCGTATATAAGAAATGTAGAGGTCTTTTGTTTCCTCCATTAACAGTAGAACACCAACATCTTCTGTTAGGCTGAAAATAAAAAGGATAGCTGGCAAATTCACCCCCAACCCTCCACCAGTGTTGAAGGTGAATGGTCAGTATGTGACTGAAGCAAATGAAGTTAGCATTGCCTTGGCTGACCGTTTCTCAAATGTATCGTGCAAGTCTATAGCAGCTCCTGGTCACCAGTATAGAAACATTGAAGAAAAGGAAATTTTTAATTTTGCATCAGTTAAGGAAGAGTCATACAATTCTTCTTTTACTGAAAGAGAATTTGATTCCGAACTTGCTACTTGTAATGATACTGCCCCTGGACCCCATAGAATTTCATCTGCAAGGATTAAACATGTACCTATTAATACAAAGTTATTTCTTCTAAGCATTATTAACAGAATATGACATGATCATAGTTATCCAAGTGTTTGGGAACTAGCCATTATTTTAGCCTTTTTAAAACCTGGTAGGGATAAGTTTCTAGCTGCAAACTGTTGACCAGTTGCAATGAAATCTTGTTTATATAAGATCATGGAGAAGATGATCAATATAAGACATGCGGTACCTGGAAAAGAAGGGTATCTTATCACCTATTTTGTGTGGATTTAGAAAAATGCACTCAACAACCGCAAAACTATCATAAAACTATACAAGGCATTATTTTTTTCAAAAATTAGTTAGGGGTGTGAAATATACGTAGGTGTGTCTGGTAATTGCTACCAAGAAGGTATCCCATTTTCTGTAATGATTTTTTTACCGGCAATTAAGAATTTGATTTATAATAATTAGCAACAGCATTTGAATAGTTTAACTGAAAATAAGATGAGAGAAATTGTGAATATTATATACTCTTGGAGGTATAACATGCCCCAAAAATGGGAGACTACTCTTTGTCATCTCCGCATTGCTCACACTCGGATGATTCATGAGTTTCTGCTGGCTGGCTAACACCAACCATATTACAATGACTGATACCCTTGACAGCGAGGTATTTGTTGACTGAATGCTCCACTCATAGCACAGAAAGAAATAGATGTCTGTCTGAGGATTGAGGTGAGGATGGCAGGTTCATCCTTGCCAAGATCTTTAGACGTGTCGTACAATGCTAGTGGCATTTTTAAATTTATTTCAGAAGCAGGTCTTCTGAATGCTATTTAACTCTTGGGACATATTTACTTTTCTGGTTCTAATGGAAAATTCATTTTGTCTTTATTCATAATAAACGATATCGGCGCCAATGACCTTCGATATCAGGATACCAGAGAACTTCAAATCATTCATTCAATATACCTGAGTCCTATACTCGTACTTTCTTGCCAGCACTAACCCCCTAGAAAGGCCCATCTCCTATCAAAGGGGTTTGCCTGACCCATTTGGGTGCAGCCAGTTGCTGTTGCCTCCCCACTACTGGTAGGTAGTACCGACCAGTTGTTCACACCTTGTTATAATTTTTAACTGCCATATTCCAGGTTTGCAATTATCATTCTCCTGTGTAAAGGACTCAGTGTTGTATAGCTTGGAAAATATAAATTGCTTTTAAAAATTTATCATTTTTTATAGCCACTGACATGAGAAAATTAGATTATACATAAGCTTCATCTTAGGTAATTAATCTTTAGGTTTTGTATACACGTGATATGATTGCAAAATCATATGGAGATGGAGATTTATGCCTCCAAATTTCAGTAGCTTAAAGGAATCTGTGATAGGAAGCAAAATTTTAAGAGATTGAAAAGTGAAGAGAGAATATTGCATCAACCATGTGGGATTCATGTTCTGGTCATTGATTTTTTATGTCAAGTTTTTAGGAATTCTAACGTACTATATTTAGACACTAGTTTTCCCCCTTACAGTGAACTGCTTCCGGGAAAAATTAATAAGAAATGTTATGGCCATCTTCATCCGTATTTTCATGAATCTTGCACAAGATTCAGGTGCTATTCCTTCAAAGAAAGAATAGATTTTACAAACACTTGTAATTCAAGTTTTTATCTTATTTAGTATGATAACTTTGTTTCCTGTGATGAAAAGAGACATCATGTATTTGACTTATCCTTCCTTCAAAAGGTTGGATATAATTGGTTTATACTCTCGCCCTTCTTTGGATTTTTAGATAGTTTAGAAGTTTGTTGAATAATTTTGTTAAGAGTTTGGCGTAAATTTATCTAATTAAGTTGATCATCATACAGATACATTCCTGGACTGGGTAACCACTTCTGATATGTTGACTTATTTCATGTTTAGTGATAGTTTTTGTCAGTTTCCCTTTTGGGATCAACAGGTTAGATTTTTATTTTCTAATATAGTTTTGGGAGGTTTTTGGTGTGATGTAGATATGTGAATAACAATATCAATCACATTTAAGATTTTCTTGGATATATATCAGTTTTAATGGTAGCCATTTTTAAAAGGGTACGTATGTAGTACATGTACTGTACCTCTTTCATTAGAGTATCTTAGATGGTAATACAGTAACATTATTGCTTTGAAGTTTACCTGTTGGTTTATAGATGTAAAAAGGTAGTGGAAAGTAGTTTTAATTTTCTTATTTTGTGAGGGATTTTATTATTCCCTTTCCATTCAAGATATATTGTTTAAAATTTAATTTATAGGTCCCTTCAGCCTTCTTTTCATGTAGATTTTGATATATTATGGTTAATTTTATCTAAGTATAATCCAGTTCGTTTTCCTGCCCTTATGGCCATATCCCCCTCTTTTGTGAAGGTTTGTGGGAGGGTGATTTCAGTCTGTTAGGGTTTTTACTGGTTTTTTATGTTTGGTGAATTTAGAATACAGTTATTTTTAAATACCTGACCTGCCCGGTAGTTACATATATAGCTATACGTCCCTGACGTCCGGCAGAAATTTCAAAATTCGCGGCAATCACAGATTGGGTAGCCAGGTGTACCACCTGTGCGCCCTCTAGCGAGGTACCTGGAACCATTCCATGATTCCTCAGATCTTCCCTGTTGTTCATGCCGGCAACAACGTTGGACTTTTCACTCGCTGTAACCTGTATAAAAGCAGTCATCTTGGTGATGTACAATTTACTGTTGGCTTTCGCTCGTTTGGTTTTATTTTGACTGAGAGTAGTGGTTGGATTATGATCGCTATGTTCATAACTTGAAAGGGGTAGGATTAGGAATTTTTTCCACCTACTGTAAAAATAACGAACCCACTCTTAAAAACATGATGGCGGAAGGAAAACACTCCGCCAACACTATGACGTCACAATCATATGACGTAAACTACGTAGTTTTACGTAGTTTGACTTGCATATTCTTTTCTTTTTCTATGCAGAGAATGAAAAGTAAAATTCTACTTACAAACCAAAAGTATTTAAGTTTTTATAATATAAAAGGAATATATTATTTTTAAGAATATATTTGTCCTATTAGTATACTTTATTTAGATAATCATCGATCTATTTTCAGAGTTTAAATAAAACTAGCGTACAGTTAAAGTTATGCTACGTAGTTCTCAGACAATCGATATTGGGATTTCTAATATTAATCAGATAACCTATTGTATTCTCATTCAAGCCCTTGGCGGAAGAGTAATATCTCTCGCAGCAGGCAGGTCTAATTATGGTCTTGTGTGAAAGAGTATAAAAAGTGCAATTTTCAGTGCTAAATTAGTACAGTGAATTTAATCAGTCAGTGGAGGGTGTGTCTGCTCGACCCTGTTGTTTATCCTAGCCTTAAACCTCTTCCAAGCTCCCTAACCCCTGGGAGAAGGAATGTCGAAAGGAAACGAGAGGTGTTAGTGCTCGAGCAGACGTCCCCTCGAGCGTTCCTGTTGACGCTTCCCAGAACGCTCGCCCTCGCCGTGGGAAAGGCGAGGTAAAAGTGTTATTTTCGCCGCCGGTTGACTCAGCTCACAGACAGGGCTGGCGTCTCACGTATTTCCCTTCCTTCTAGACAAGAAGAGAGTTGCTCGTCATGACGCTGAGCGTTTAGATGCTTAACTCCATAACGCTAGCATCAAGGACGTCAACCGTTAAGGAATGAACTACATCTCGCCAAGCGTCGAGTAGCTGGAAGTCATGATACGTAACACTGAGCGTCAGAGCATTGGACAGCAAGCGTGACGTCGAGCGTCCAGCATGACGTCGAGCGTCCAGCACTACTAACGATGCTGTAAGAGTTTGACACGATGTTTGAAACTGAGTGCAACTTCTTTGTCTCTCTTGTTGGATGAGCGAACGGTCTAGACGCGAACGTCATACAATAGTTCCGAGCGTCTGAATCGCGAGCATCATTGTTCCGAGAGTCACGTGGCGCCGGACGTCAAGCAGTTGCATGGCGTCAAGCATCCAGTAGTTGGACTTGACGTCGAGTGTCAAGCAGTTGGACGTGATGCTGAGTGTCAACCATAGTTCTCAGTGTCTGAATCGCGAGAGTCTAATTGCGAGCATCTAATCGCGAGCGTCTAAATCGCGAACGTCATTGTTCCGAGAGTCACGTGGTGCCGAGCGTCAAGCAGTTGCATGGCGTGTAGCGTCCAGCAGTTGGACTTGACGTCTAGTGTCAAGCAGTTGCATGGCGTGTAGCGTCCAGCAGTTGGACTTGACGTCTAGTGTCAAGCAGTTAGACGTGACGCCGAGCGTCAAGCAGTTGCATGGCGTCCAGCGTCCAGCAGTGGACTTGACGTCAGGTGTCAAGCCTGATGCCGAGCATCAAGCAGTTAGACGTGACGCCGAACGTCAAACAGTTAGATGTGACGTCGAGCATCAAGACTTGGACGTCGTGGTTACACCAGTCGAGCCGAACGGCGAGATCGCAAATGTCTTAGTTCTCATCGTAATGACCACGAGCATCTAGCGTTGGAACATTGTGACGCCAGGCGCTATAACTGAAAAGATACAGAGAAAAATATTAACTGGAAAGAAATTATTTTCACACACCAAGGCCCGCCTGTACAGACTCTTGGTGTTTAATGGAGAGCGAGAAATAAACTCGTAAAAGTAAGTAATGATCTTGGACCCATTGAGGCCAGAATTCAGGACCTTAAGGAGTTGACTCGTAGGAAACAAGACGTCTCTACCTCGGCTAGAGACTTGTAGGAGGAAGGGTTCGACAATCTCCTTTCCCCTACTTATCTTTAAGAGCAATTCTCATAGGAGAAGATCCTAAGATCCTTCATCCTTTGGTTGACTTAAAGAAACTCAGTTTTTACTGAAGAGTTTTTGAATTATTTTGTGCCTGCTGCTCCTTGTTCCCTGCCTTCAGAGTTTACGCTAGGGAAGGCGTCGAAGGAGTCTCTGTTTACAAAGATGGTGCTGTCTCAATCATCCAAAACAGCTTTGAGGATGATGGGAGACTGGATGCAATCCAAGAATAACTAGGGTAATACTGTTTTAACCTTTTCCCTTGGCTAGATTGGCCTCCAGATCTAGTGTTTGGTACAAGATGGGAGAAGTTAGCTTGGGAGTTCCTACCTCTGCCTAAGGAGACTTTTCAAGTCTAGTAGATGCTCCACGTCGGATGGCCATGAGAAGGACCAAAATACTCTGGTCTACGTCAGAGCTTGATCATCCTCTCAAAGACGTCTTCAGAGCTTTCGAAGTATTCAGTTTCCTTGACTGGATTCTGGGAGCCTTAGGGAAGAAGGTTTTTCTGCCTTGAAGGATGTTAACACTGATAGTCTCAGCCTCATTGTGTCAGGCATGGATAAAACCTTAAAGGATGGTTCCAGTGAGTTACCAGCCCTTTTCTCAGTGGGGGTCTTTAAGAAAAGATCGCAAAAGTGTTCTTTTCTGTCCATTGGGGTTACACCCATTCAGAAGGCAGAATTTAGGTATGCACCCCTTTTTTCTTCCTCTTTTCTTCCTCTAGAGTTGGTCAAAGAGGTCTCTTCCGCTTTAACCCTAAAGGTCACACAGGATTTGGTGTCTAAATCAGCAAGGAAGGGTCTGCCTACTTTTTTTTTTCTTTAAACCACACAAACAACATTAGGAGCCAGACTAAACATCATCTGGCGAGCCTGGGAGAGGAGAGGAGCAGACCTTTGGTCCGTACTATTACTAAAGGAGGGATGTGAAATCTTTTTCCTAGTGAAACTTCTTTTAATAGTAACTCTGTTAGACCTCTCTGCCAGATACAGAGAGGAGCCAAAGAGACAGGCTATGCAACATCAAATGTCACTCTTATTGGAGAAGGAGGCTATTGACCGGTCCTGGATGTAAGTGCTCTCAACGCCTTCGTTCAAGAAACAAAGTTCTCCATGGAGACATCGAATCAGTCCTAGCAGCAGTAAGAAAGGACTGGATGGTCTCTTTAGACCTCCAGGATGCCTACTTCCACATCCTCATCCATCTGAACTTCAAGCAATACATGAGGTTCGTGTATAGGAGGAAATTGTCCAGTTTTGAGCTCTTTGTTTTGGCCTAAGCACCACCCCTCAAATAGATGGTGCGTCTGCTAGGACCTGTCGTTCTTCTAACCATAGACCTCTTCCAAGCTCCCCAACCCCTGAGAGAAGGAATGTCAAACCATAGACCTCTTCCAAGCTCCCCAACCCCTGGGAAAAGGAATGTCGAACAACGAAAGGAAACGAGGGCTTTAACTCCTGAGCAGACATCCCCTCGAGCATACCTGTTGACGCTTCCCAGGACGCTCGCCTTCATCATAGGAAAGGCGAGGTAAAATGGTTTTCATCATCTTCGGATGACGGCGTAGAAAGCGAGCTTGTGGTAGACGTGACATCTGTACCACAACAAGTTGACCCTAATTTTAATATGCTGCAAGATATGCAACAGAATCTCTCTTCGCTCATGCAAGTTTATCAGCCTATGGACAACAAGAGAGTAGCAGGCCTGGACCCTGAGCGTCAGGAAGCTTCACACCTGGACTTCAGGCGTCGTAAGGCTACTAGTCGAGAGGTTCTTGACGACGAACGTCTTTACAACTCCCCCGTTATATGTCTTCTTTCAGCCGCTTTAACCCAAAGGAGTTAAGCAGCCAGACGTGACGTCGAGCATCCAGCAGAGCGTGGCGCCGAGCGTCCAGCTAACGTGACGTCGAGTGTCCAGCAGGACGTGACGTCGAGCGTCCAGCTAAAACGTGACGTCGAGCGTCCAGCAGGACGTGACGTCGAGCATCCAGCAGAGCGTGGCGCCGAGCGTCCAGCTAACGTGACGTCGAGCGTCCAGCAGGACGTGACGTCGAGCGTCCAGCTAAAACGTGACGTCGAGCGTCCAGCTAAAACGTGACGTCGAGCGTCCAGCAGGACGTGACGTCGAGCGTCCAGCAGGACGTGACGTCGAGCGTCCAGCAGGACGTGACGTCGAGCATCCAGCAGAGCGTGGCGCCGAGCGTCCAGCTAACGTGACGTCGAGCGTCCAGCAGGACGTGACGTCGAGCGTCCAGCTAAAATGTGACGTCGAGCGTCCAGCTAAAACGTGACGTCGAGCGTCCAGCAGGACGTGACGTCGAGCGGCAAGCAGCCAGACATGATGTCGAGCGTCAAGCGGGACGCGACGTCGAGCATCAAGCGGAACGCAAGGTCGATCGTCAAACAGCTCATGACATGGTCGTGTACACTTTCCACTGTTCAAAATTCATAACAAAGTGATGCAAAAGTTTGTGTCACACGAAGGGACCAGATTGACTCGTAGTGGCCCACTTTTGGCCCTCAAGAGAATGGTTCACAGAGGTACTGGAATGGATGGTAGACACTCCAAGAAGCCTTCCATTAAGAGTAGATTTACTCAAGCAACCCCATTGGGAAAGGTACCATCAAAATCTCCAAGTTCTTCATCTAACTGTCTTCTTATTATCGAAAAACTCACAAGAGCTAGAGGTTTTACGAAGGAGGCAGCTAGGGCTATTGCAAGAGCAAGGAGGACTTCTACCATCAAGGTTTACCAATCCCAGTGGGAGGTTTTTAGAGAGTGGTGCAGAGTCAACTCTGTTTCCTCGTCCAGTACCTCTATAACTTGGTGACTTCCTGTTATATTTTCGAAGGAAATGCAATTTTTTCATCATCTACCATCAAGGGATACAAGAGTATGGTAGCACCGTATTCAGGCACAGAAACTTGGACCTTTCTAATTTTAAAGACCTACAGGAACTTCTCATTGTTTGAAATATCAAAGCAACAGCACCAGGATTCACCAGCTTGGAATCTGGATATAGTCCTGAAGTTCATTATGAGTAACAGGTTTGAGCCCTTGCATTCAGCTTCATATAAGGACCTCACGATGAAGACTCTATTTTTGGTTAGTCTGGCGACAGCTAAAAGAGTCAGTGAGATTCATGCTTTTAGTTAAAATATTGGTTTTTCGAGATTACAAAGCTATCGGCTCATTGCAGTTAGGCTTTCTCGCCAAGAACGAACGCCCTTTTCAACTTGGCCCAAGGCTTTTCAGTTTCCGAACCTTTCGGATGTGGTTGGCAAGGAGTTGGAGAGGGTCCTGTGCCCGGTAAGAGCCCTGAAGTTCTACCTGGACTGAACGAAAGAGTTGCGAGGCAATGCAGAAGCTCTTTGGTGCTCGGTCTAGAAGCCCTCGTTCACAGAGGTCGAAGAATGCACTTTCATTCTTCATCAGGCTCTTAATAAGAGAAGCTCATGCCCATTGCAGTAAGGCAGACCTCAAGCTTTTAATAGTCAAGACGCATGAACATAGAGCTGTAGCAACTTCAGTGGCCTTCAAGCAGAATAGATCGTTAAAGAGCATTATGGACACAAGCTTTTGGAGGAGTAAATCTGTGTTCGCTTCACATTATTTAAAACGTGTCCAGACTCTTTATGAGGACTGCTTCACTCTGGGACCATTCGTAGCAGCGAGTGCAGTAGTGGGGGAAGAATCCACCACTACATTCCCATAATCCTAATACCCTTTTCTTCTCTTGGAACTTTTGTATTTTTATGGTTGTTCGTGGAGATTGCGACAGTCTTCCACAATCATTGATTTTAGTCAGGTGGTCAATTTGTTCCTTGTAAGTGCCCAGAACAAGGGTATTGGAGGAGGTCCTGTCACATAGAGGTTTTTAGACTGGTTTGACAGCTCCTAGAGATCTTCAGCCCCCTGGGTGGATTGCTGGATCTCATAAGGAAATCGGACATAATGAAAGAATTCAATGAAGTCAGCTTCCTTATTAGGTATGAACCCTTAAGCTTGTTTATTAACTCTTAAATAAAATTCCAACAATGTTGGCTGTCTCTGACCCTACACCAAGGGTGTCAATCAGTTATATATATAACTACCGGTTAAGTCAGATGCTTAAAAATTATATTTTCATAATAAAATAAATTTTTGAACATACTTACCCGGTAGTTGTATACTGTATAATTTAATTCCCCCCCCCCTCCTCCCCTCGCTAGAGGGCGCACAGGTGGTACACCTGGCTACCCAATATGCGATTGCCGCAAGTTTTGAAATTTCTGCCGGACGTTAGGGATGTATAGCTATATATATAACTACCGGGTAAGTATGTTCAAAAATTTATTTTATGAAAATATAATTTTACTTTAATTTGTTTTATTGTTTATAATGTACCACCTTCTGAACAGTGTTAATGTCAAAGCCCTGAGTCTTATACACTCCTTTTTTAGTTTTTTTTAGTTTTATACTTTGAGCAGACCATGCCAGTCCCATATGCAGGACATAACTTGTCATCGATATATTTATACTGTTCCCTTAGTGCTGTAGTTGTATACTCTGTGTAAACCTTAGCAGTTCACTTTGCCCTGCATACGTTGTGCCTATTATGTTCCCCAATCAATGAGGAAGAAGGTATCTTCTTCCTTTTCAGATAAAAATTCAAGTCCATTCTTATGCCTCAGACTAATTCTACTAAGCACCAAGTAAGTCAATCTCTCATACAGCCACCACCATGTTTTTGGGGGGATTTCGAAAAGTTTATTAGCCCTCCGCATTTGGCTCTAACCTTCAAGGTCACAACAGTTTTTTTCCTCCTTGCATACTGCCTTATCCGGAAGTTACAATTGCTTCCAGGTTATCGCCTGTATATGGTATCTCCTTAAAGCCTAATCTGGGCAAAGTAGTTGCAATAATATGAAATACTTCTACTGATGTTTCTGGTGTTACATGTTGATTTACTCTTCCAATTCCAGTTCCTTTAGCCCTGGCTACATATCTAATTCAAGGACTACAGCCATTTGTTCTGATTTCTGTCTCAGGACCTTTGTATTCTGTCAGGTTATGACCTGCTTAATCGTTATGTTACTTATATTCCTGCTGTTATGCCAGTTCTTTCAATCACAGTATTGCAGACTTTATTTCCCCATGTTTTGCACACGTTCAGTCTTAACACTTATTTCAGATCAACCTTCCCATCTATTTGACTCTAGCAATCCTTCAGAAAGATGTTGATCATAATTTAGTTTTTCATATACCAGTAATTTAGTTTTAGTGGGTGGTGCCTCTTGTTTCATCACTTCCATTTGCTTTGAGTATATCTTTAATTTTTATTGGTATAATCAATATTAAGAAATAAGGTTGTCATCTTGAAATTTAAATCCAGTGCATTTATTGTAGATATGATTTGTGTGTTTGTTGGGGGTTGAGGCAGCCCATATTCTTTTTTTATAAGTCCCTTCCCTTAAGGTATGGTGAAATTATCCATTCCAGTATTATATGCTCAGGCTTGTGGACAAGGTTTTTCATAATACTTTTTTTCCTATTTTCCTTACCTCAAGTTACAGAGAACTTTTTTTTCTCTTTGAGTGTGACTTGCCTGCCTTGTCATGTAAGTCTTTAGTCTAGTATGGGTTACACTTTTGAGATTAACACCTCATGACATGAGACTTACAGCCACTCTATTTGATGTTTTTCTTCCATTAATGACAGTAGTATGACCAGTGTTCACTAGGAGTGAATGAATTGATCTATACTCTGAGATTCAAAGAACTGGGAGAAATTCAACCACCAGACTTCATAGCAGGGTCCTGGAGTTCCACATTTACCTAGACCTATTGTCTTGGGATGGTTAGGTATAAAAGTTACATGTATACAGTAGTTAATGGAACTGGATTAGTTATTGAAGTAGGAAAGAATGGTAATGACATTCTAAATGAAGTTACAACAGTATTTAGTAGTTAGCTTATAGACTGAGTTGAATAATGAATTAAGATTTGTGTTTTGCTTGTTCATTTTATTGAATTAACGAACAGCTCCGATCAACTTTTTTAGTTTTGTCAATTATGATGTGTTTGTTGTTAGTTTATTGAACTGGTAGCTAGTTTGATATTGACAGATTGGTGTCTGATGGTTTTTTGCTATTTCATATGGGTATGTTTTTGTTGTTGAATTTTTAAACCAGTCCTTTTTGGCTTTCTCTGGTGGTATTTGCCTATCAGATTGATTTTATTGGTTCTTCTGATTGTTGATTGAAGAAACAGTTCACATTTAAACTGCTTCAGTTACCATCTTTATAGTCTCAGAATTTATGGATATGTATACAGTAGTAGTTTAATGTAGGGTTATTGATTGGATGACCCTAACCGTAGGCTCCTCTCCTTTTTTTTTTTTTTTTTTTTTTTTTTTTTTTTTTTTTTTTTATTGATTATATGGGCCAAAGTCAGTGTTTATTTTGTGTATTGGGTGACAGATTTAGCTTTGATATCCTCCATAGATTACTTTCTGTAGACATATCTCCTTAAGATTCTTATCCATAGATCAACACAACAGGTTTTCACAATTTTTATGGTCTTGCATATGGGGACAATTTTATCTTTTTGTCCTGTTTTTATGACAAATTAAAGTTTCCTTTTAGCACTGCTTGAGGAAGTAAGTAAAACAAGCTTCCTCCTAAACCTACCAGGGAAATTTGAATGTAAGGTTGAGGTTTAACGGAGTTTTTTGGTTTGAAACATTTGTCGGTGTTTGTTTTAAATGTAAAAGACCGTAGACATAACTTTGTTCTTGTTCATTTTCGATTCAGCCATCAAGCTTGCTGAATTGCAGCCTCTCTCAGTTCAAGTAGGTTTTGGTTACAGAATGTTTTGTTTTGCTATTCTTGCTGTTCTTGAATTACAGGTATCTTTGGGGACAAGGGTTTACTCTGCAGCTTTTACATTTTAACAATTCAAAATGTCCAGAGTTTTGGTGATGATAAAAAATTTAGGGTTAAAGTTTGTAAAATAATGGCTGTTCATAAAGTGAGAGAAAGTCATAGTCTCACTGAAAAGTGTTTTGGATAAGGTCCTGATAGCTCCCCAGACTTATTAAAGATGCCATGTCTTTCTTAAAAAAAGTTTATGGTACAGTATTTGAAATGTAGTGCTTGCATTTAGTATTACTAGATTATTTTTATATATGTTCAGGTTGTGGCTCTATAGCAATATCATTCTATTATTGCATCTCTAGGCCAAGGCACCAGCCACCCATTGAGATATTACCGCTAGAGAGTTATTGGGTCCTTTAACTGTCCAAATAGTGCTACATTGGATCCTTCTCTAGATACGGTTCATTTTTCCTTTGCCTACACATACACCGAATAGTCTGGTCTATTATTTACACATTCTTTCTTCATACATCTGGAAACACTAAGATAACCAAACAATTCTTTTTCACTGAAGGGGTAAACTACTGTGCTGTACTGTAACTGGTCAGTGGTTACTTTCCACTTGTGAAGGGTAGAAGAGACTTTAGCTACCGTATAGTAAGCAGCTCTTCTAGGAGAAGGACACCCTGAAATCAAACAGTTTCTCCAATCTTGGGTAGTGCCATAGCCTCTGTACCATAGTTTTCCACTGTATTGGGTTAGAGGTCTCTTGCTTGAGGATACACTCAGGCATGCTATTCTAGCTGTTTCCTCATTTCCTTTCTTCTCTGGCCTATTTACCTGTTGGAGCCCTTTTGCTTCTAGCCTTCTTTTCCAATTATGCTCATATGTTTTTTTTTTTTTAATGATGCAGATTTGCATCGACTCATAGGAATGCCCTTTTAGCTCGGAAAAGTTTCCTAATAGCTGATTGGTTGGAAGAATTTTGTCCGAATAGCTTCATTATTTTCAAATAATTACCAAGTAATGGGAATCAAAACTTATTTACTAACTTAGATTTCTTCCTCAAAATTATGTTTTGTCAATGAATAATTACAACGAATAAAGAGATTATAAAGTATTATGATAAGTTTAAATTTAATAACACCACCTGCAAAAGTCAACGACAGGAACTTGTTTTTAGATGCATGCCATATAACTTTGTAAGTTTTCACAGATTTCAATACAAAATTGAAAAATTACACTAAACATAAAAAAATTTTAAAAACTTTCTTTGAATACCAGAATCTACCAAAAAATTTAAATTGATGAATATTGCGGTGAGGTAAAAGGAACAGCCCATGTCAAACATCGAACACGCCGGAGAAATGGAGAATTCATTTAATTGTGATTTTTATGCAGTTTATGGAACTCTACAATACAGGTACAGTGAACCCTCGCTACTTCGCGGTTCGACCATCGCGGATTCACCACTTCGCGGATTTTTTTCATAACCCATGTCTATACATATATTGCGGATTTTCCGGAAATATCGAAAATACCGCGATGTGACCGATGGTGCGAGATTGGAGAAAGTAAGGAAAATTGAATCATGATTGATTTTCAATATAAATGAAACTTTGAGGAGCAACAAAGATATCATTTGTTAGAGAGATAGAGAGAGGTAAGGAATGGGAGGTAGTGAAAAGTAGCCCACACAGAGAGAGAGAGAGAGAGAGAGAGAGAGGTAGAGAGAGAGAGAGAGAGAGAGAGAGAGAGAGATAGAGGGGGGTTAAAATGTAATAAACAAAAAAATTTGATAGGTTATAACACATTGGTGCTTATGTAATATCAACTGTATACTGTAGACGGTTTGAATAAGTTAAGAAATGGTATAAATGATACTTTGTTAGTGTATTCGTACACACTCAAGAGCGGCAGTTAGATGACAGCTGATCTAATCACAGCCAAAAGTAAAAAAAAAAAAAAGTCAACAATACTCGATTTTTAAAACACACCCGAAATTTAAAAACAAAAGTACACGCTTTCTTAATGTGCAATTAACTATTTAAAGAGTGGCAATTTTCTAGAATAAAATGATATTTCCAAAAAAATAGTGGTTTGCTGATGAAATCGGATGCCGTATTTTTAGCTATGATTGAAATGGATGTAGACTCGGCCTAATTATTTCATTTCGTATTTAATTGACACTAAGAAAACTAATTTTAGTTTCTTCATCTAAATGTAAGTATTGTATAACACGAAGAGAGAGAGAGAGAGAGAGAGAGAGAGAGAGAGAGAGAGAGAGAGAGAGAGAGAGAGAGAGAGAATCAGCTGTTGTAAACAAATGGCGTGTTTTTGTTTCGTGAGAATTTCATCGCCACGACTTTAACAACATACTGTACTGAACTTTACAGTATTATACAGACTACTGTAATATGATAAAGTAAAATATTTGTAATCTATTTTATATGAAATGGGGCTATTTTTGTTTTGTTTAAAATTTACATTTACGTATGTAAAACAACTCTCTCTCTCTCTCTCTCTCTCTCTCTCTCTCTCTCTCTCTCTCTCTCTCTCTCGTAGATTGTTTTCCTACTTTGCTACGTATGTATGATTTTATATAGATACGGTAAATAATATTTGTAATAACATATTTTATAAAAGCTTTTACTGTAATATCATTATTTATCACTTTCATCATGCGGGTTAAATTCCTTAGTTTGTTTACTGAGCGTACTTTATGACGCCGTCGTTTCAGGCGGCGTCATAAAGAAAAAAATTTCATTTGGAAGTCCTAAGAAAAATTAAGGTAAAACATTAGTAATAACCAAATCAACATACTGTACTGAATAATCAATATAATTGATGCAAAAACTAACCTATAAACAGATGTGTAAATGCGTTTGTTTCTTCATTAGGATCAGAGATAAACGTAAACAAAACATTGGTTGCCATTTTTTATCGTGCTTTTTGGCGTGTTTAGGAAGCGCATGATATAAAGTCGCCTTTAATAATTGTGCCTGTTTTAGTTTAGGGTACTGTATTACATGCATTAAGTGTTCTGTACATTAAAGGGTAGTTTGTTAACAGTACTACGTACAAGGGAAGGTTTTAAAAGTCTGAATATACATGTTAAATAAATAGGTAAATATGGTGTTACTACTTCGCGGATTTTCACCTATCGCGGCCGCGTCTGGAACCTATCTACCGCGATAAACGAGGGTTCACTGTATTCTTAAATAGAAATAGGGCTATTAATAGAATCTAAAGCCTTTATGAAAAAATGGCAAACCCTTTCTATACAAACTTACATCATAGGCCTATGATGTAAATCAATATGGAAAGGGATACGAGAGAGACGTCAGCTAAGATGTTGGAGCAAACACATACGTGTGCTTGTATGTGTACAACACCGATTAACTTAGTATGTGTAAAAATTACTTATTTTATACAATACGCAAGTATCTTAACCTTTAAAAAAAAATGGCAAACCTTTTCTATACAGTCAGCCCTCCTTCTTTGTGATAGCTAAGTTACAGAAACAGGCACGAAAAGGGAATTTTCTTAAATAAATACTGCACTAGGGTGGGCTAATTCCTAACCTAAAAATTTACTTCTTGTCACGAGCTGGTGCCAGACCAGATGATTAAAACAGTAAATACTGCCTAATATTGTTTTAATTTGGCTTCTACAGCAGTTATTATTATTATTATTATTACTATCCAAGCTACAACCCTAATTGGAAAAGCAAGACGCTATAAGCCCAGGGGCTCCAATAGGGAAAAATAGCCCAGTGAGGAAAGGAAATAAGGAAATAAATAACTGAAGAGAACAAATTAACAATAAATCATTCTAAAAAAAGTAATGTCAAAAGAGATATATCATATATAAACTATTAACAACGTCAACAACAAAAATGTCATATATAAACTATAAAAAGACTCATGTCCGTCTGGTCAACAAAAAAGCATTTGCTCCAACTTTGAACTTTTGAAGTTCTACTGATTCAACAACCCGATTAGGTAGATCATTCCACAACTTGGTAACAGCTGGAATAAAACTTCTAGAGTACTGCGTAGTATTGAGTCTTATGATGGAGAAGGCCTGGCTATTAGAATTAACTGCCTGCCTAGTATTACGAACAGGATAGAATTGTCCAGGGAGATCTGAATGTAAAGGATGGTCAGTGTTATGAAAAATCTTATGCAACATGCATAATGAACTAATTGATCGACGGTGCCAGAGATTAATATCTAGATCAGGAATAAGAAATTTAATAGACCGTAAGTTTCTGTCCAACAAATTAAGATGAGAATCAGCAGCTGAAGACCAGACAGGAGAACAATACTCAAAACAAGGTAGAATAAAAGAATTAAAACACTTCTTCAGAATAGATTGATCACCGAATATCTTAAAAGACTTTCTCAATAAGCCAATTTTTTGTGCAATTGAAGAAGACACAGACCTTATATGTTTCTCAAAAGTAAATTTGCTGTCAAGAATCACGCCTAAAATTTTGAAAGAGTCATACAAATTTAAAGAAACATTATCAATACTGAGATCCGGATGTTGAGGAGCCACCGTCCTTGACCTACTTACAATCATACTTTGAGTTTTGTTAGGATTCAACTTTAATTTGTCATAAAAACAGGACAAAAAGATAAAATTGTCCCCATATGCAAGACCATAAAAATTGTGAAAACCTGTTGTGTTGATCTATGGATAAGAATCTTAAGGAGATATGTCTACAGAAAGTAATCTATGGAGGATATCAAAGCTAAATCTGTCACCCAATACACAAAATAAACACTGACTTTGGCCCATATAATCAATTTAGAAACATATGTACAGTGTATAGTACATGTACACAAATGCACTTCTTACTGAACACAGTAAGGTTGCAGTACAGTAATACTGTACATTAAGATACGAACATCCCAGCATATGAGAAAATTGAAATACGAGGAGAGTTCCGAGCAAATTTTTATTCTGAGATACGAGGTACAGTAGTTCCCTATGCGGCCCCCAGGTGGCTGCGTGTGCTAGAGGCTGCTCACGAGGACAGCATTGCTCAGTTTTTCCCGTCAGATCTCTGTCGCGTAAAAATTATCTCCGAGCATCGGCTGTATTGTTTTGTTTTTACGTGTTTTTGCATGAATCAGTGTATAATTAATTAAATAAACAATGGGTCCAAAGCAAGCAATTGCAATCAAGCAGAAGGATGCTATAAAGAGCACCAAGCCTTCCAAAGGAGTAACCGTCCTTTCCAAGCTGCGTAGTGATATTCACGACGAGATGGAGAGGCTTCTTTTAATCTGGATAAAGGAGAAACAGTTAACGGGAGATAGCGTGACCGAGACGATCACATGTGAGAAGGCCAGTAGAATCTATGATGACTTGAGAGGGAAGTAAGCAGCTGAGAAAGGGGAGACTTTAACTCCAGCGGAAACCTTAAAAAAGATAATTTCAAGAAACGGACTGGGATACACTCTGTTGTGAGGCATGGGAAAGCAGCAAGTTCCAACGCGAAAGCCGCGGTGGACTTCGTCACAACCTTTGCCTTGGTTATCGCCTAACATGGCTATATCCCCCAACAAGTCTTCAACTGCAATAAAACTGGCTTTTTTTGGAAGAAAATGCCCAGGAGGACTTTCATCATGGCAGAGGAGAAGAGACTACCGGGCCATAAACCCATGAAGGACCGGTTAACTCTAGCCTTGTGTACCAATGCCAGCGGTGACTGTAAGGTCAAGCCACTGCTGGTGTACCACTCTGAAAACCCACGTGCTTTCAAGAGCCAAAGGATCTTGAAAGAAAAACTGCAAGTGATGTGGCGAACTAATGCTAAGGCTTGGGTTACCCGGCATTTCTTCACAGAAGGGGTTAATCTGTGCTTTGGTCCTGCAATCAAAAAATATTTAGCGGAGAAAATCCTGCCATTGAAATGTCTCTTGGTTCTTGACAATGCCCCTGGTCACCCTCCTGGTCTTGAAGAGGACATTCTTGATGAATTCAGGTTCATCTAGTTCCTTTATCTCCCGCCCAACACCACGCCACTCCTCCATCCCATTGACCAACAAGTTATTTCTAACTTCAAGAAACTGTACACGAAGTATTTATTCAAGAAATGGGTCTATGTCACAGACAACAGCAATCTCACCCTCCGGGAATTTTGGAAGGAACATTTCAACATCGTACATTGTTTGACAATTATTGACGATGCATGACAGGGTGTCACAAGATTAACTCTTAATTCAGCTTGGAAGAAATTGTGGCCAGCTTCCATCGCTGAGAGGGACTTTGAAGGGTTTGATACAACAGACCCTGATGACCCCAAACCTGTTGTGATGGATAAAATCGTGTCTCTTGGAAAGTCCTTGGGCCGGAGGGAGACTTGAACGACCTTGTCGATGAGCATTTGAAGAGCTGACGACACAGTGTACACTACCGGAATATTTGTTTGTAAATTATTACTATAATGTACTGCTGAGTAAAGTATACAATACTGTATAACACAGTAAATAAATTTGAATTAGAATATAGAATGGCTTACTTTACTCTACATATGAAAAGACTATCACGAGAGAGAGAGAGAGAGAGAGAGAGAGAGAGAGAGAGAGAGAGAGAGAGATATATTGTGCATCGGCAACATGACTGAAACTCCGGTTAATATTATGCGATTCAATTCACAGTACAAGTAAATAAAATATGAGAGAAGCATTTCAAATAAAAAAATTAGTATGCTATTTGTAAAATGAAAGATCAAGATAATTGTTTCTTCTAGTAAATTTGAAATATCCTTCGGTAGCATGCCTTGATAATAAGGGAGTTATTTGATCCGAAAATTGAGGTTGCCGATGGACTACGCTGGGTTCATCACTTGATTTGAATGTAAACAATGCATGCGATTATAATTCGCCATGATTTTAATCATAAATACGATACTAAAATGTGAATATTACATACATTATTATTGGATACAGTTAAGTAAAACACCAGTTTAATCAAAATCCAGTTTATTCCAAATATAGCTGTATTTTTTTACCACAGTAAATGCAGTAAATGGATACATGCTGTACAGAGAGCTAGGGCTAGTTGGGTGTAGAGATGGGGGTAGTGGCGCATAGCGCTCCCAGGGTAAAGGGATAGGTATTGCAGTGTTATGCTCGAAAACCCAAAACCCATGATTAACGAGGGCCGACTGTACAGACTTGTATAGAAAGGGTTTGCTATATTTTTTCGTTTAGATTTTAGATAATAGAAATGTTTTTGGTTTGAGGATACTGTAGTGTTGCATAAAAACCACCTTAAACAGATTCATAATTTCACCACCGAGTTACAATGGCGAAACTCCTCCTTCCCCCTTCCATCCCTGCTTTGGTGTTTGACATAGGTTGTTCCTTTTACATTTCGGCAATATTCACTAATAGTGAGCTATATTAATGCCATGTTTTTAGTATGTTCTGGTATTCAAAGAAAATTTATAACATGTTTTTTATTAATTTTAGTGCAATTTATCCCAATTTGTGTTAAAATATGTGAAAGTTACGAAGTTATGTAGCGTACTTTCATAAACAAGCGCTTGTCGTTCACTTTGTTGGGTGTTATTTAAATTTAGACTTACCATAACAATATTTTAGAATCCTTATATTCATTAACATTATTTATTGACAAAACATATATCTAGTGGAGAAATTTAGGTTAGTAAATAAGTTTTTATTTCACATTACTTAGTAATCATTTGAAAACAATGATGCTATTTGTACAAAAATAATTCCGACCAATCAGCTGTTAGGAAACTTTCCCGAGCTGAAGTGGCACCCGTGCGAGTTGGTGGAAATTTGCCTCATTAGAAAAAAATGAGTATAGGGTTGTAGCTTAGCTAGTATTGATAATGATAATAAAGGAAGGTAAGTATGCATTTCTAAGCCGTAGTAATAGGTGAAAGTGTTCTCATGAATTTGACTAGGCTAATCATTCTAACTTGTTACGATTTAAGGAAGTGGGGTTTTTATCATGTTTTAGGCTTGAATAAAGTTTCCTGGTTGGTTTTTACAGATTTTTACCACTTTAGTTTTAGCCCTTGAGCATAAATGTTTTGTTTTTCTTTCCTTCTGTATATGCGTATTTAACTAAATACAGAGAAATTTACTTCAAGGAACTTGTGTGATAGACACTGTTACAGTAGATTATAGTTTTAAAAGTAAAATTTATTTTATTTTTAGAAATACTGTACTTATATCCCTCCATCCAGGGCAATGTAGTAGTCATTCAAGGCATAAAATTTTTTTAAGGTTATTTCCATACAATAATTATCATGGGTGATCTTTCCGGATTCCCACTTCTGGTGGTTTAATTTTAGTGTCCTCGTTGTTTTGGACTTGAGAGGATTCAAGTTAATAGAATTGCAGAAAAGGTAGAAGGAAATTTAAATGGCAGAAAGGGTGAGATGAAGCTAAATTCATGCCGCCTTATACAAGCTCATTTTATCCCCCAGGAATGAAAGGCTATGATAGCAATTAAAAAAAAAGTTGTATTCTTGAGTGATTGTTGAATATCTTCCTCCTTTGAAGGAATCCCTCCTGAATATAGGGTAAGGATGGGAATGATATCATGACAAATGCTGTTTCATCTAGTCGGAGATGAAGCATGTTTACAAACAAAAAACAAAAAAAATCTTCAAATATTTTCAAAATGAGTCCACATTTACTCTGAAATTTCATTACCATTACTTCAACTCTATTCCTAGCATAAAAAAAGAAAAAAGAAAACCTTACATTGTCTTCCTTCTTTCATGAGAGCTTGTCTATGTAGTCATGTCATTTATTTAGTCCAGTACTTTCTTGAGTTCTTTATCTTCACTTAAAATGTGTGCCATGCACAATTATTGTCATACAATAGATTCCTCACTTCCTCTATACTGAATCTTTCTGATATTTTTTTCCAGTCTATAAGTGATTTCTTAGCTTCAGTGTCATCCTTTGTTATTAATTAAATTCATACCATTTTTACCAGTCTTTCTTTTCTCTTTCTTTAACAATTATAAACCACTTGAATGCAGTTATCCATCTTTTCACCAAGGTGAAAGTGTTACATTTTGTATTTCATACTTTCCATCTTTTTCTTTATTTACTTTTCCCATAGTCACTTTTCCAGCCTTGTAGTATACAAACATCAGCTTTTCTTGTGCCATATCCCATCTAGGTAACTTAACCCTTTATCTTCCACTTTCCATAATCTCATTCATAGCTTCATCCTTAATTGAATTAGTAATTATATGCCTTTCGTCATTATTTTTGTTTGCTCATGGTCAATTACGTACATTATGAGGAAATGAGAACGCGATTAAACAATTGACATTATGAGGAAATGAGAACGCGATTAAACAATTGACATTATGAGGAAATGAGAACGTGATTAAACAAGTTGAATGAGGCAGGGAAACAATTTTTGATGGAAATGGTAAAAGGTTACTTTCTACTTATTGTTCCCTCTGATATGTTGGGGACTGAACTGGTAAATTCAGTTATTAGAATATTTAAAAGTATGGTACAAGGATATACTTTTGTATTTTATTAACATAGCTATGCCACTAAATTTTAGTCTCGCTATGTGCTGTGTAGATTCCGACTAAGTCTATTAAAAGAAATTATGATATTTCGTCTTCTAGAATTTTAGAATTGGAGATAATTGTTACACATCAGTACTGTATTGTTATATAATGGTAAAAAGAAAATTATTTGTACCTGCCACTTGCTGTTAAGCAAAGCATTTGTTTTTTTTATGGTATAATGTGTTTGGTGAATATAGAAAACTAAATGTGAGCATATTATATTAGTTAGATATCCCTTTACCTAGCTCTTGCATTAAAAGTGAGATTGCAGGATTTATTTAGTATTGGACGATGTTTTGTTCAGGTTTTCATAACATTAACCATCATAAAAAAATTTTATTCTTTGGAGGGTAATATTGGTAATATATAAGGTTACGTTATATTATATATTATTTTGTTTTTTAAAAACAAACCATAATAGCTCTGAATCGACTACAAATTATTGATATTACAGCCGATACTACGTTACTTCTTTCTTATTTGACATTATGATATATTTGTACTACCACATATATGTCGTAACAGTAATGTCTAATTGAAACGTTCTTCCAGTAATTTGTAGTTTGTTGAAGAATATAAGAATGATTGATCCAGTAACTGTAAATATAGATTTGTAATTTTTCCTATTGCATACTTTTGCCCACCTTTGTAGGAGTCAAGTTTTGACTCATTGGACTAGTAAATCTCCATCCTTTTAATAATAATAACCTGAAAAACTTGTGTATTTTGCTTGGCCTGAAGAACTCCTGTATTGATCCCTCATATTTGTAGCAGTTGCTTTTTGGGTTTGGGCAGAGTGCATGTGGGTGCTTGCTTCCAAGTTGGGAGAGTGATGTATGGTTTTTAAAAGTTGTGTGTGTAGATATTGTGTCACTGTGGAAACATGTCTGTATGCATAAAATATCTCTCTCTCTCTCTCTCTCTCTCTCTCTCTCTCTCTCTCTCTCTCTCTCTCTCTCTCTCTCTCTCTCTCTCTCTCTCCTTTTCTTGTTGAGGTGGCCATCTAACCACTTGAATATACTGTCATTACATATTTCAGTTCTCTTTCTGGTCATCAAAGTTTATGAAACCATCTGTGATATGAACTGCATTGGTGTGGACTTTTTCACATGCATACATATTTCAGTATTCCAAACTAGCATTACAAGAACTGTGATGATTTTATTTGAAAGTTGCATTAGTTATACAAAGGCACCGATTTGTAAGTACCGTCTTCAGAATCCGATCTGGAGTTTGGCAATATGTATAAAATAGTAATCAAATAGGAAATTGCAAGGTGTGCATTTCATGTAAGTTTATATAATCTAAACTTTCAAATGATCATGTTATAAGAGTGGGCCTAAAGATTTTGCAAAAGGGGTTGTAATTATTTATTTTTGGGGTAAGGGCAATCTATTGGTTAGTTGAGTTGGAAGAAATCAAGTGAAATGAAGGAAAATTTATGACAAAAATTAAACCAGGAACCAAATGAATCCTGCACAAGACATTTAGAACTATTTGTTGTGTGCAATGTGGACATACTGTTTGGAGTACCACCCTAATGGGTAAATGTACAAGTTGTTACACTTTAATAAGAAAAGTGGAGAGAGAAGAATGATAAGGACAGTAGTTCTTGCTTTTGAATTGACTTAAATCATATTTATAAAAGATTTAAGGGATAATTTTGTGTTCTTTAGTATTTATACTGCACAAAATGTGTATCATAAAGTAAGTTTTATTTTTGTATTTTTTATCAAAATGATACCGTTACAAGTATGATGTTATTGTTTAAGGTGAGCAAACAACAATGAAAAATTATTTGCTTGATCAAACTTCAGTCTTGAGAGCTACATTGTAAATAATTTACTTTTTATTAAACTAGAAGAATGGCTAATGTGACAAACAGAAAATTCAATATCTAATCAATAAATATAAAAACATTTTCAGTACATATTAAATTACTGTATTTATACTTTACAACACTGTATCATATCCACATGATAGAATCCTTATATATTTATGAATTCTTGAAAAAAAATTGACGTAGAACAGACAGATATTATTCATAATTGATGTAGGCCATGCAGCATGTTTATGAAAGGCTTTCAACTTCTAAGTCACGTAAAACATTAACATATATTTTATTTTTCTCTCTTATTGTTTTAAAATATTGGATGGCAAGGACTAAAAAGTTTTTAATTACGATTCACAATATTGATTGGAATATAATTATTGAGAGAGGTGTATTCATAGATGAAAGGATGAATACAGTTGTTTTCTTAATAGTGTACTGTTCAGTTTTGATATTCAACAAACGTTAATTGAAAAACAGTAGTTTGCTTCCAAAGAAATTAGTTTATATATGTTACTGGAAGTGACCTAGCTGTAGGCGCTGTGTGTGTTGTTTACAAGATGGTTTCCTAATTCACAGTTTTGTAATTATTTAGCATTATGCAATTCCTTCTCTTTGATTATAATTAAAAACAAAACACCTCATTTCTTTATATTACTTGTAGCCTTCCCTCATAAGAAAATGTTTTTGTAATTTAGAATAAATCCCAGTGTCTTCAAGGTCAAAGAAGAAAGTTTTTTATTACTTATTATTTTTGTACCTTGAAGGTATCTTTTTCAAGTGAAAACATCCTCAACTTTTCAATTCCTAAACATATGGTATTGTGTTACTGGTATGTCTTTCAAAGTTACACAGTCAATGAGTACAAAATAGAAAATTTGGGAAATGGACTTTCTGTGTACAGTAGTGTTTTTCATAAATTCCTAAAATAAAAACCACTGAAAAATTCCTTCCTTTTGTAAGAAGTAAAAAAAATAAAAACATTGTATGTAGGGTGTTATTACAGATTTTTTAGAGTGTTGTACTTAAGAATGTTTTAGTCCATTAATGTTAAAAAGTTTGGCATTTTTATAATGTGTACTTACTGCTTTCATGTTGAATGTTTTTGTGGATCAGGAAAACCCTTACATTCATATCTAACCAACTCCTTTCTTATGCCTGAACAATATGTACTTTATTTCTGTAGGTTTTCTCAGAAGTTCATTTTATTTGTAACAGTTCAGGAACCTTTAAACCAGAAAAAAGTAGAGTTATGGTATTTTAACAATTACTAGAGGACTTAGTATAGATGTATTTTTACCTCGTTTAAGGTGTTAGAATTTGTTGAGTAAATTTCTTAATCGGCTAGGCTGTCAGAATTAGGAAATTTGGAGGAGAGGCTTACCTTGCGTGACCTTAGTGGTAATTATGGGTGATAAGTCGCTTTAAATTTTCATCTAGAAAGGTGCTTGATTGATTTACCAGGAAATAAGGTCAAGTGATGATGGTTATGATGAAGTCCTGTTTACTGTATTTGGCTCGGACACTGCTGCAGACTTTTGAGACCTGTCCCAAGGGACTAGTAATAAATAGTTCAGGATTATTGACAGATTACCCTGCATTAAAATGCTTGGCGGGTCTTAAAATTCACGGCTTCCGAATCGAATCTTGAAGGCTAGTGTAAGCATGCTAGTCACAGACATGTGGTATACAGATTGTACTGTGATTATTATTTGTCTCTCTCTCTCTGTCTCTCCCCATTGTGGTCTGTACCCTATAGGAATTGCTTTGCCAGAGATATACTTATCCCACCCCCGCGGCCTTTCATATGTCAAAATACAAAGGATCCAAATTCTCACATCCACTGTTGCGGCGATTCGGACTTCTGCAACGAAGACATTAAAGTTCCCTTTGTGATACCCCAAGGTAGGTTTGGCTCAGTTATTATTATTCTGTCTCGGGTTCAAGGTTCTTTTTGGGGTTATTTTATTTATAGAATATATTATGTGAAATTGAATTTTTACCTATATCAGATCTAAACCTATACCAGTTTAAAAGTTATGAGTAAAAGCTAATTATTCTCTCTCTCACTCTCTCTCTCTCTCTCTCTCTCTCTCTCTCTCTCTCTCTCTCTCTCTCTCTCTCTCTCTCTCTCTCTCTCTCTCTCTCTCTCTCTCTCTCTCATGATTTATATTTTGTCTAAGATATGTAGAGGGGCAATTTAACTCCTCCTTTGTACTATGTTCTTGTTTTTTGGCATCTTATTCATGAGCTAATTTTAAATTTATTGTCATGTTTATCCGTACATTTTAGTAAGGCCTATAAATTTTGAGAGAAAGGCCTACTGTATTATGTACAAAGGTGATTGAATATTTAGTTCAGAAGAAATCCATTGCTTATTATTAGCCCCTCTTCTGTGCCATGAAATTACCCAGGTTCTTTGATCCCACTTTAAAGAAATTAAGTTAATAGTCAGCTGCTAGCTGTTTGCATGTAAGGGCATACTCCATGGTCTCCCATAGATAAGTCTCATTCTGTGAGTGTCTGAGAGCAAGTTTACAGCACTTGAAGTCTGTACTTCATTAATGACAGTGTACTACTGCAAGTGGTCCACTTCTGGCATTGTCGGAAGGTCTTATCTATACCCACTTTTTAGCCTTCAACTATACCCCTGTTCCCACTTATTTTCTTCTCTCTAGCCGTCCAGCATTGATAAAATTACTTCATTCTACTACAACTGTTGATTTTCTCCCTATTGCACATGGGGCTGAACCTTATGTGGTGAATTTATAAGTCCAACCTGATTCTGTGTGCAATTCCCTAAGTATTTTACTATTGTATTCCTCTCTTGTCCCGTCATCTATCGTTTTATATATCATAATATAATTTTCTTACTTGATAGGTGATTTTAGCAAATTTCCCATGGTTGACCCTTTGTAGATAACCAATTGCAGAACTTTGTAAATTGTCTTGACCCAGAAGTAAGAATTAGAGCCTTGTTAAGATCATAGTTTTGTAGATGCTTATGTAGATATAGTACAACCTTTATTTTGCTTGAAGAGAGCAGCAGCATAGGTTCAATTTAAATACTGTACAGTGTAGTGATTTTTTTTTTTTTTTTTTTTTTTTTTTTTTTGCCAGCCGTTCTTTGTATATTGTGGTAAGTTATAGTTTTTTGCTGTGTATTGGGTGTTAAATGGTTAATGAACAGTTGATAGATAGTACTGTATATTCTTCAAAGGAAAATTTTGTTTTACTGCTAACTTTCAAGTTCGACCAGATGGTTTTAGGATTTTTTGACTAGCAAGAGTTAATTTGTACCAAGTTTCCTTCATTAATTACTCGTGGATGTATTTTCGTAACTGCTGACTATTACCTCAGTTTGGATTAACAAAAATGTCTTGTGTTTTCTTTGTATCTTGTTATTGCCTTATTAAGTTGAAGGTTTCCTTTGGGGCCATTAGGGTAGATATTCATGATTTACAGAGTGTATTTTTTTTTTTTATATTGAATAAGTATTACAATTTTTTCATTTACTTATTTGCTTATGCTTGAGATTACCAAGCAAGTTTGGTAGCAGTATTTTCTTTATTATATTCTTTTGTAGCTTTCGTTTTCAGGTATGCGGTTGTAGTATTTTGGCTATTCCGTAATTTGTATTTGTTCCAACACGAATACTTACCTCGAACTACTTTCTTAGGAGTTACCTGTAATCTCCTCTCTACCGACCAGAGTTTTGTGTAGGATACCCTAAAACCCAATTTCTATGGAGGGCTATCTCGGGCGTAAGAGAACGTGCCCCGAGGGTAGCTTTCGCGCTAGGTCGAGGTCCGCCTGGGTCGTGAGCGTCAGTAAGTTCTCTGGTCGCGATGTGTCACCACGTCGCTCTCGTTCTCTCTCGACCCTTTGTGTGCGCCGCGTGTGTCCCACGTGTTTACCGCGTGGTAACTTGTGCTTATCCCTTGTGTTCCTGTGTGTTCACTTCCCTTCCTTGTGCTTCCCCAGTGTTTTCCTTTAATTCCCTGCGTTCCTGTGTCTCGTGTTTGTGCGTTATGGAGCAGATCCGCCGTTGTCCTGGGCCTAGAGCCGGAAAATCGTGTGGAGCGTTCCTCTCCAAACCTGAAGTGGACCCTCACTCCCTTTGCTCTTCCTGTAGGGGCAAAGTTTGTTCGTCTTCGGATACGTGCCTCGAGTGTGTTGGTTGGAGTGATATTCAGTGGGTGCGTTACGGCACGAAGAAGAAGAAATCGTTGAAGCGTTCACCCAGGAAAGCTAGTGTTTCTTCGCCGCTACCGTCGCCCAGTGAACGGTCCGATGGGGCTTCTGTCTCGCCTTTCCCTACCCAGAGTAGGGGACGAGGTAAGTCCATCGTGGGGAAGGAACCGAGCGTTCTTCCCCAGGAGTCTGGTGAATGTGAAGTGGGGGTTGCGGGGCCTTCTCGGGCTAGTGAGGAGCCCGGTAGTGCTGTGTCAGGGAGCTCTGGAGACTCGGCCCTTGTGCTTCGGGGGCACGTTTCCTCCGATGACCCCTTGTGGTGTAGCAACATTGTTTCTGTGTCTTCGCCCCCTTCGTGGGCCTGTGTTTCAGGTTCTTCGGCAGGCGGCGACAACCAGGGTAAGTTAAGTTCCGCAGGGAGTGATGCCTTCAGATGGAAGCTTCCTAAGACACCAGGTAGGTCCCCTATGCGGATGGAAGAGGGCCTGGATTCCTGGTTCCCTAGTGTTGGGCGCCAACCCTCGTTTCCAACCCCTCTCACGGAAGTTCCTGAAGAATTCCTGCAACCCTCTACCTCGGGTACGCAACGAGTCGCGAAGACCCCCGCGGTCCCCGCTCCCGCCCGCCGTACGGTAGGTACAGTGACGTCGGGCTCCTCAGAGGAGTCTTTCTTGTCGGGAGAAGAAGCCAGGAGGAAACATCGGCGTTGGAGGGAGCGGTCCAGGAGCAGGCGTTCCCGCTCAAGATCACGTTCCAGGTACAGCAGGAGGCGCTCCCGTTCTCAACGAAGGAAACAGAGGAGGAGTAGGTCACCCGATGGCGATTGGGTTTTCGTACCCCGTAAGTCGGAGATACAGTGTTCCCCGGACCGGCGGTTCAGGGCTTTTCTCGCCAAGGAGACCATCCTCCAAGCATGGTTATGACCCTCGCAGGGAGATACGCGAGAAGGCCTCTGCAGGCAGGCATAAGACCGCGAAGCCTCCGGTTCATCCCGCCCAGCGGGGGGAACCGTGTTCCTTATGGGCAGCCTGGCCAAACCAGCCCAGCTGGTGCAGCCCTCGGACCTTAAGGAACGGTTCCTGCTGTCGGGTCAGACCACGGGATCCGCGTCCTCGTCCCCCAGGGAACATGATCAGACACCAGTCCTCGCCGGTTCGGCGATGCCTGTCCTAACCCCCGCCCCTGGTGCGGAGACCTCCGCCGGGGAGGACCAGTACCTCTGCCGGGGAGTGCCTGTTATGCCAGGACCAAGGCGCCTGGTGGGAGTGCCCGGTGACCCGGCTCCCCGGGCTCAAGCCGAAGCTTCGGCCGACGGTAGAGAGGGTTCCCCGACGGAGGACTCGGCCTATAGAAGAGTGATTGGCCTAATCAGGAGACATCACAAGATTGAAGAACCGGCAGCTACCGGCGAGGACTATTGGAGGTCCAGCCTTATCCGGCTGATGCAGGCTCCTGCCCAGCCAAAAACCTCCCTGGCTCTCCCTGTAGCCCGGGATCTCGTCCTGGGACAGGAGCACGTGGATAGAGTGGAGGCAGGTAATGCCGATGCCCCCAAGACTCAGAGCTCCTCTAAGTTGCTCCAGGGACTCAAGACGCAGAGCAAGGTCTATGTACCAGAAGGACGACGGCCGGGAGCCTGCAAAGTAGAACCTTCTCTCGACATTCTGGGGCAGGGCGTCTCGGAGGACAGAGCCTCTTCAGCCCCAGTCTGTTTTTCTCCATCAGAGGCTGCGATGATGGAGGAAATGTCTAGGGACCTGGTACACGTCTCCTCTTGGCTAGACTGGTGGGCTTCCACCTTAGTAGGGGTGCAAGCTACCTTTGACCCTACAGACCCAGAACAGCAAAGCCTCCTGAGGGAACTTATCACCTCCGGGGGCAAGACTCTTAAGTTCCTGACTTACCAGTCCCTCGCCATGACAGCGAATTGGGTGCTTCGCAAGAGAGACACCATCCTGGCGAAGGTGTTCCGAAAGGTCCCAGACAGAGAGGCGCGGGCCATGAGGAGCCTTCCTTCGTGGGGTGACTCCTTGTTCCCCTTAAAGGACTTGGAAACGATCGTGGAGAAAGTGTCTAAAAGGAAAGAATTAAACACGCCCAGGCCTACGCCGGTAAGGAGACCGCCCTACAAGAGGTCAGTCTCAGACAGTGCCGCGGCGTCTCAGGCCTCTCCTAGCATGATGAAGTGAGAAGCTCCTTCGTCCTCCTGGGCCTCAGCGCCTCAGCCCCCCCCCCCCCATAGAGGAGCCCCAGCAGCTTCAGCCTCCTTTAGGACAGGTTATTCTGCCTCCAGGAGAGGCCGTTCAGGCCGCTCCTCCAGGAGGAGATAGAGTGGGAGGCCCCCTATCCCTGCCCAAGCCTCAGGCTGGGGGATGCCTCAGACTATATTGGCAAGCATGGAAAGCTCACGGAGCAGAGCCCTGGACAGTGTCCGTACTGAAGGAGGGCTACAGGTTACCGTTCTTAGCAGAACCCCCCCCCCCCCTCTAATTCCGGCCATCCGGTCGGAGTGGCTGGTTCCCAAGGATCCGTTGAAGAGGGCTGCCCTTCAAGAGGAGGTGTCCTCCATGTTAGAGAAGGGCGCCATGGAGGAGATCCTACACCCAGGTCCAGGGTTCTACAGTCGCCTGTTCCTGGTGGAAAAAGCGACAGGGGCGTGGAGGCCGGTTATAGATCTGTCGGCTCTCAACAAATTCATAAGGAAGACAGACTTCAAAATGGACACTGCAAAGTCAGTCCTGCTGTCTTTGAGGGAGAAAGATTACATGATGACCATAGACCTCAAGGACGCTTACTTCCAAATTCTGGTCCACCCCTCGAGTCGGAAGTTTCTCCGGGTGAAATGGGGTACCCAGATCCTGCAATTCAAGACCCTTTGCTTCGGATTGTCAACAGCGCCCCAGGTATTCACGAGTGTCTTCACGACAGTCTCAGTGTGGGCTCACGAACGAGGCATTCGCCTCATCCGGTACCTGGACGACTGGTTGCTTCTTTCCTCCTCGAAGGACCTCTTGAAGGAGCAAGGGATGAAACTTCTCCAGTTTTGCAAGGATCTGGGTATCGTGATCAACCCGGAAAAATCGAACCTATCCCCCTCCACCAGAATGACCTATTTGGGGATGACACTAGATACCCTTCTGGGAAAAGCATTTCCTTCGGAAGACAGAATAAGCAATCTGATGGAGATCCTTCGTCCGTTCCTATCGGGGCAACCCAGGAGAGCGAAGGACTGGCAAAGACTAATAGGGCATCTGGTGTCGTTGGAAAAACTGGTTCCCCAGGGGAGAATCAGGCTCAGAGCCATCCAATGGAACCTGAAGAGCCTCTGGTGCCAACTGGACTCGCAACAAGAACTAATCCCAGTCCTACCAAACACAATGCCCTCCCTGGAATGGTGGCATTGCCGATCGAACTCGCTCAAGGGGATGCCCTTCGCGAACGACCCTCCCGAGTTACTTATGTTCACAGATGCCTCCAACCAGGGATGGGGAGCCCATTTCCTCGACGAGACAGCGAGAGGAACCTGGATGGACGGGGAAAAGAACCTACACATCAATGTCCTAGAGTTGAAGGCAGTCCAGAAAGCTTGCCTACACTTCGTAGATCTACTAAGGGCAAACACTGTGGCGTTGATGTGCGACAACGCCACAGTGGTAGAGTACATAAAGAAACAAGGAGGTTTGAAGTCGAGAATTGTGCGATCTCGCCCTAGAGATTCTAGATTGGGCAGAAACGAACCAGGTTGTGTTATTAGCAAGGTTCATCCCCGGGAAAAAGAACGTGCTGGCCGACGGTCTCAGCAGGATGGGTCAAATAGTAGGGACAGAATGGTCCCTCCTTCCAAAAGTAGCCAAGCTCATCATCCAACGTTGGGGTTCCCCGGTGATGGACCTCTTTGCAACCAAACTGAACGCGCAACTTCCCGTGTATTGTTCTGTCCCAGACCCGAAGGCAGCCTTGGAGGATGCCTTTCAGCACAGGTGGGACAACCTAGACGTGTATGCTTTTCCCCCCTTCACGTTCATAAGGCAAGTACTCAACAGAGTAAGGACTGCCCGGAACTTAAGGATGACTTTGGTAGCGCCCTGGTGGCCGGAGAGAGAGTGGTTCGCAGACCTAAAAGACCTGGCGAGTCAACCTCCGTGGCCACTCCCCGACAGGTCAGATCTTCTACAACAACCGCATTTTCTCAGATTTCACGACAACCCAGTCTCTACGTCTTCACGCCTGGAGACTATCGAGCGACTCCTGAAGAAGGAGGAGGGGTATTCATCAGCTACTGTTAAGAGGATGTCGCTATACCTAAGAAGGTCGTCGGCAGCGGTCTACCAAGCTAAGTGGGCCTCCTTCACGAAGTGGTGCGCTTCGAGGCACATTAAACCCCTCAAAGCCTCGGTCCCAGACACAGCGGATTTTCTGGTATATCTCAGGGACAAAATAGGAATGTCAATCCCAGCCATAAAAGGAGTACGGGCCGCCTTGGGCCAAGTCTTCCTCCTGAAGGGCATTGACCTGGGTTCCTCCAGGCACATCTCGATGCTTGTCAGGAGCTTCGAGCAGTCCTGCCCCCCACAAGCAGTTAGGGTACCGCAGTGGGACTTAGCTAGGGTCCTGAAGATGTTAAGTGGCCCCCCATTCAAACCAATGAAAGATATCGTAGACAGGGATCTCACTCTCAAGACAGTCTTTTTGCTAGCCTTGGCTTCCGCTAAAAGAGTAGGGGAGATCCATGGGCTGTCTTATGACGTCTCTCATTCGAGGGGGTGGAAGGAAATATCTTTCAAGTTCGTTCCCTCTTTTGTGGCGAAGACCCAGAATCCAGCAGTCTGGAATCCTAAATTCGAAGGTTTCTCTCTACCAGCCATCCCTAGGACGGGGAATGCTGAGGATTTGAAATTATGCCCGGTCCGTGCCATTAGAAAATACCTTGAAAGGACGGCTCATCTCCGGCCAGGCATCAAGAGCCTTTTCGTCTCCACGGGTGTTACTAAGAAACAGGTATCCAAGAACACCATTTCCTTCTGGTTGAGACAAGTTATTGCCAGGGCCTACAGGGAAGAAGCTCTGGCCTTGCCAGGCGTCCCCAAACCCCATGACATCAGGGGTCTGAGTACGTCCTTAGCCTTTGAGAAAAACATGGCAGTGGGTCAGATCCTTCGGGCAGGTACCTGGTCTAACCAGTCAACCTTTACTGCCCAATACCTCAAGGACTACTCGAGGAAGTCCTTAGACGGGTTCCCCATTGGAACAGTCATCTCCGCTCTCCAAGTGGTTTAACAGTAAAAGCCCCAGGCTCAATCGTGGATAGCAAACCGGGAGACACAGGTTCGTTCCCTTTCACCCTATTCCCTGTTTTTCCCTATCCTTATCGGAGATAACCCTCTTGTAACCATTGGATAACACGTTCTCCGCAACTACGTTACTGGATTCAACATCAGAAGAAGTTTTTCAAAGGGCGAGTACTTAGACACTAACGTGAGCTCTTTGTGTAGTTAGCCTATCGTCCGTTTTCCTAGTATGTTTCGTTTATACCTAGGCCTCTTGGCTTCCGCTTACTGGGTCTGAAGGTCAGAAAGGCACTCCCGCCTCCTAAAGTGTAAGTCTCCTAAGAAAGTAGTTCGAGGTAAGTATTCGTGTTGGAACAAATCAAAAATTTTAAGTAATTTTTATTTTTCCTAACATACTTACCGAGAACTACTCAAGGGTAATGGCCCTCCCTTCCTTCCCCGAGTGCCTCTCTGCCCTTGCGAGTATTGTGCAACATCCGAAGAACTTACTGACGCTCACGACCCAGGCGGACCTCGACCTAGCGCAAAAGCTACCCTCGGGGCACGTTCTCTTATGCCCGAGATAGCCCTCCATAGAAAACGGGTTTTAGGGTATCCTACACAAAACTCTGGTCGGTAGAGAGGAGATTACAGGTAACTCCTAAGAAAGTAGTTCTCGGTAAGTATGTTAGGAAAAATAAAAATTAGTTAAAATTTTGATATTGTGTAATGAATTTAAGTTTAATTGCTTTGTCATCTTTTTTGCTTAGCATAAGTTGGTTTGGTGGCCTTGTTATTTACCCAACAGATTTATGTTAATTCTCTGTCATTGTTTGGTATAACGCTAGTCTGCAGAAAGTATGTAAATTTACTGCTTTTCTACATAATTTTGTCGCATTTTAAAGGTATCGTGTGTTCATTGAACCTCTACTATACAAAGAAAGTTGTAAATGCAGCATTTTCAGTGATGTTAATTGTTTTCTTGTTTCTTGTTAATCCATATTTTTCAAATATTACCTTTCAGCATCTAAATTTTAGGCCTCCTTGTCTTGTGAAATCATCTCCATTACTTGCTATGGGTTCTCCCATTGCCAATCCTGCTCCTGTATAATCTTGACTTCTCTGTGCTGTTTCCATTAATACTGTGTTTAGGTTGGCATTAGTCTCTTCATGTTTTTATACAGCCATTCCAATTCCCAATGGTGCTTAGGCAGAATAGAGGCGATTTTCAGGAACCATTCTCTCTCCCTCACAGTTTTGGCATATGCATTGTAAACCTGCAAGTAAAGAAGCAAAGAAGTTTACCATTGCCAGATTAGCCAGTTCCTGTAACAATTAGAGATTTAGTATGGAGCCCTGTTCTTGCAAAGTCAGATAGGGTAAATATAATTCCAAGTATCATTCCAGCAATAAGCATCTTAATCAATAACAACCTTAGCTGGAAGAATCCACTCTTTCATTCATCAAAATAGTTGTTCCATCCAAATGTATTTAGACCATTATGGTAGAAATGGGTCATTCTTTAGTTGAATCTCTTTGTAACCAGCCTTAAACACTAATATTACTTAGTGCTCTACTTTTTCCAGATTCTGCTATCTCGAATGTACTATCTTAGGTTTTTAAGAGGTGCACTGCTTATATGAGGCCCTATTATAAATCATTAGGGTATTATTTCAATAAATCTTTATGAAGTTCATTGCTGATATCCTCCAGAAATATGGACATAATTACTAATTGTAGAAGATACAATAAAGGATTTCACTATCAGGTACTACAATTGTCCCACTTTCCCTAACACTTTTCTAGCCACAAGTGCAGCTATAGCGTTTATACACTGGCAACCTTGTTAAACCTATGGCTGCCAAAGCTCTAGCTGGCATATTACTCTGTCTATAAAACTTACACATAAGTCATTATATTTTGTACTTTGTGGTTGTTTTTCTTGTTTGGTATAAGATACAGAAGTACCGGTATCTCCTAAATTTGTTTAAGCTTATTAGCTTTGCTCAGATTGCAGGATTAGGAAACTAAAATATTTCTAACTGGCACTTGAGATGCACCATTTGTTATGATGGTGCTCAAGGAGGACTTGTGAGGGCTTATCATTGTAACAGCAGGAGATGCAAGCTTATCTAAATTATGTAGTCTACAGTAGGAATAGCTATAGGAGGCCTAAGCATCAGAATAAATTATGTGTGCATATCCTAGTGCTGAGCAATCTTGTGATCTTTGGGAGTGGTTGGAGCAGCATTGGCAGAAGTAGGAAAGACTTACTATTAATATTTTGACCATTCTTTGTTAATCCCTTTGGATAGTATGAAGGAAGATGTGGGAAAAAGTGTATGAGAGGCCAGTTGTCCTCCATGCTACAGGTTTTGTAAGGAATTTTTATGTTAAGTGGAAAGAGCGAATCATGGGATCTAGTGGTAGCAATTACTAGTTACTTACAAAGAACACCTCAAAGTTCCATGACCAGAAGGGTATGATAAGTTTGGGGTGTACTTCACAGGTAACTGGAAACCTCTTGGTATATCAAGGTTTCTGTCTGAGAGTGCAGTTTTCTAATATCCTTTGAAAGTCATGAGTCTAATGCTCAAGGTCAGTCATAAGAAGCCTTCAGACATATCTCAATTAACCCACCAAAGTTTTAGTAGCTATATTCTTCGTAGGGAAAATTGGGTTAAAACTAATTATAAGACATGTTTATTATAAATTTTTCTTACAAATCTATCACTAAATTTTCCCTTTCTTGGCTTGCCAATTATGCACAGATTATGGATCAGTTGGTTCAGAGAATGAGACTTTCCTATATGAGACCCTGGAATCCATACACATTAAGACAATATTACTGGCAGACTTTGTTTTTGTTTTGTTTTGGAAGGACTCAAGCATTTGGGTAATATGGTAAAATGAAAAGGTTCATTATGAGATGGATTTGTATAAAAGATTCTAGAAAAAGTATTTTGCCCTCTATATTAAAATCATTTGATCATGTTGTAATAGTAACAGAATCTTTTATGACTTTTGAATAGAATATATGTTTATATGAATTGATTTTCTCTCAATTAAAAAAAAGAGAAACTTCTTTACCTGAATTCTGCTGTAACTGCCTATGTATGGCCTACCCGAAAGGTTTCACTAACTGTTATACTTTTCTGCATATACTTGAACTACTGCAAATAGAGTCTGGGAAGAGTTTTTTTTTACTGTGGCAAAGTGGGGATGTATAAGGTAATGGAATTCACTAAGTAAAATGTTTTATTATGGCCCACTACTATAACAAAGAAAGACTTTGGACTTTTGCCTGTCAGGAAATGTTACAGTTAGTGCCATAAGAGAGAATGGTATCTTTTCTCTCGAGCTTTGCAGTAGTTGAGTATTTTTTGTGTGGAACAGATTCCTTTGAAAAAATGAAAATCATCTATCTTAGCCAGATTAAAGCGACTTCCGGTTTATATATACCAAGTAAAGGCTTAATTTATAGGGTTACTACTTTCATTGTTTTTGTAGTGATGGATTATGTCTTTTCTGCTTTTTTTTTATCGACTGTACCATGGGTTCATATTCTTTATGCTTTTGTGGTATTGTAGGTTTTGTTGCTCGGAATAGATGCCATAATATTGGCCTTGGTGTTCTTGCAATCATTTGTGCCTGAGATTTTTTTATGCTGGAATGATTTTAGTAACATAATTTTTTCAGTGTTTGGTGTAAAATCTTATTTTTCAAGCTGTTGTAGAGATTTTTCTGAAATGGGTTGTCTGAATTTGCAGAGCTTTAAAGTGGGGTGTTTTTAAAACCAAACTTCCAGTTATCAACAGATCTGACTGAATTAATTTATCATAGTATTCATTAGACATAACTCTAGCATTTTCAGACTTGTTATTTACTTTTTTAACTTTTATTTTTCATTTTTTTTTTTTTACTTTTTGGAATAGAAATGCTACCTAGTATATTCCTATCATTGTTTTTAAGAGTTATGTATGACCATTGCTATGGCCTTTTATATGATACTTTTGAGCTGCATGGGACAACATACTATTTCAAAGTATTTTTATTAAAATCCCAATGTTTAACTCTCGAGTTTGATATTTCAGATTTGAAAGTACCGTTGCTAGTGACTGTGACGCATTTGGATCATAGTATCATGTTTTATTATGATTTTGCCTAAAATCTAATTTTTCAGTAATTTTGCTATCATCACCATCTTGTCATATATTTTAGAATGTACTGAAGTTGTCATGTTTTGTCCATAGATAATTCATGAATCTGAGGGTGTATTTATGAAATAGTTACTAGATAATAGCTTTGTGTATT
>NC_090732.1:102732323-102772323 GCF_036898095.1 Palaemon carinicauda
TACAACTGAGGTATGATTTTAGGTTAGACATTTGCTTTTTAGTATGCTTGTCTTATCCAGTGTTGGCCCAGGCTAACTATTTATCCTTAGTTCTTGGCCAAGTCTAGCTAATATTATATTTACAATTCCACCTTCACCTTCTACCACGTAACCTTGTGGTTCTCATTAGGCCAGCACACCTACCTGACTACTATGTCATAACGGAGAATTGCTGCCTTGAAGGGACTCCCTGAGAGTTGTAGGTAGTGAGTCACAGCCGGCCTAGGTGAACAGTATCTCATCTTATCTACTTAGCCTTAGTTTTTGGATAGGCAGCACTGTTTGAGGGAACCAGTTGTTGATCCCTTGGAATGATACTAAATTTGTTCTGATATTAACAGGTAGACCTTCCTTTCCCGCTGCCTTACCCTTCTTCTAGGCTATTATACTTAGTCTGTGGCTAAGGGGCTGCTGGTTGGGAGAATTCGTTCTCTGTGCCTACTTATTGTAGATCCCTTGGAACAAAATTAAATTCTTCTAATACTACAGTTAGGCCTTCCTGACCTGCTGCTTTACCTTATTCTAAGGCTCCCTTCATTTTCCCCTTTTCCTACACCCCAGATTAGTCTTGGTCTTCTTGCTGTGGAACTTCGTTCCTTTGCCTAGTCCAGTTTTCCCTGGCATCTGAGGAATCCTCAGTTGCTATATAGACGGACAGGAAGGCTTGTAAGACTATTAGTCTAGTTTTGGGTAAGCAGATGAATAATCCTATCCGGGGTTAGTTCTCTCTGCCACGTCAGCGGCCATCTCTGTGTAGGCCAGCTGTCCCTTCTTCCTAGTTAGGCTACATTCTCTTCTTGTCCGTGGAACTACAGTTCCTTTACCTAGTCTGCATTCCCTGGCATTGGAGCATACCTCAGTTGCTATATAGCTTGGCTAGCCAGCATGGGAGTGTCTTGTTAACCTAATCCTTTATAGGCAATGAGACTAGAACCCCTAGGGGCTCTCCTCCTATGCCACTTTAGCAGCTGCCTTTTATCTGGTTTCAGCTTCCACCTCTAAGACTATATATCTCTCGCCTTGGAATCTAGGCTCCTCTGCTCGGTCAGAATCTCCCTGGCTGGAGTGGTTACTATTTGGCTATACTTTCCAGACCTGTCGGCTTGAGTACTATTATCTTAGATGTGAGTAGGCTAAGGGTCCCTCCCTCCTCTATTTAGGAGAGAGCATTCCCCTTGCCACCTTAACTGTTGCTTTAAGCTGGTTGGCTGCATCTATACCTTCCCTCCGTATTTGAGGAACATTATCCTCTAAAGTTGATCGATTGGATACCTCCTAGTTGTCAGGATTTTCATCGAATTTGCGAATTCTTTGTATCCTGGCCCTTTTAAATGGCTCTCATTAATTTCAATGGGCAAAAGCCCATTCATTGATAAATCTAATATTAACAATTAGGCAAGTGGCAATCATCCCTACCAGCTACCTCCCTTTCTTATTGGTCTTTACCTTCCCTCTTACCCTACGACTTGATCCTTATGGGATCGTCTACCGGTTGCCGACTTGGCAATGCATTTTGCCATGTTGTGTTGACATAACTGCCTAGTGAGAAAAGGTTAGACCATGCACCCATGGCTGCCATGAATAGCTGCTGCCTTAGGCACACCTGCTGCTGCATAAGTAGGCCGGTATCTGATTTTGCCAACTTAGGTTGTCCAATCAACAGATTTTGGGGATAAGTGTTCTATTGGCATGAATCTTTTTTTTCTCCCCTACTCTACCACACTATAGGAATTCACATAGAATTCTGAGTTGCTCGGCATGAGCTTCCATTGTGGTGTAGCCTTAGCTGTAGATAGTAGTAGGTAAAAGATTTTTAATCAAAATTGAAAAATGATTTTGAAATATTTCTGTGTGAAGAAATGGTACGGTATGTGCGACGGTAACTTGCACCAGGTTGGGTCAAGTTGCCTTGCAGCTATAGACCTCCAGGAAACATGCGGATTGTCATATTTCCAAAGATTCTTTTGCTATCTGGGGACCTACTAACTGCAGTATATGCAAGGACCTTATACAGTGGAAGCTCTACATACGATTGATCCAACATCCAAAGTAAAATTTAATAAAATTTTCGTCTCGACACCCAAAGTCATGCTCCAACATCCGACGTAGATCTTGTTTATGCCGGTAGACGGCAGCACGTTGGAGGGACGCCATTGAGCGTTGAGTCGGTCAGTTCTCTGTTCTCGTGAGCATCGTGTGGTTGTCCTCTGTTCGGTCTGTTATTAACAGTGCTTATCTTCCTTTTCTCACTTTTCATTTTTTATTTTACGTATAATCATGGGTCTGAAGAAGCTTAGTTTCAGTACAGGTATTAGTAGTGGTGAGAAAAGGAAGAAGGTAATGCTTTCATTAGAATTGAAGCAAGAAATTATAAAAAGATACGAGTGCGGTGTGCGTGCGTGTGAGTAATCTGGCTAAACAATATGGCCGGAATACGTCTACTATCTCGTCGATCAACAAGCAGAAGGAAGCCATTAAGGCAGTCAAACCATCGAAGGGTATCAAAGTGAAGCAAAGAAAACTAAGATTGAATTGAAGTGAAAGTGATGAAAATTAAAAAAAAAAAAAAAAAAAAAAAGTAGGCTAAGTTATGTTGAAGTTCACATAGTGTAAGTTACTGTACGTTATTGCAGTCACCATCTCTACCTCCTCGCCAACCGTCCGTCTCCTCCTGCATAGCAAATCCTACACCTGCGTTGGCCTGTCTCTAAGGTAAAGTGACAATAAAAACACCTTTTTTATTTACTATTTCTTTATAATTATTCCTTTTTACATATCTTATATAATGCAATTGTATTATTGTTATGTATAGTAATTTATTAAGGAGTTATCATAAGTTTTTGGGCTGCAGAATGAATTATACAAATTACAGTGTATTCTTATGGGAATATTTGCTCCAACATATGATTGTTTTAATATACGAAGCAGGTCCCGGAACGAATTAAGATCATATGTAGAGGTTTCACTCATACTAAATTCCATGCTATCAATGTTTCTCCGGATGAGAAAGCAGGAGGCCTGTAAACCATCAGACACTGGGTGAGTGGATTCCAGAAGAGCTCTCAACAGGACTGGGTGCCCCCTATCTTCCTTCATTGAAAATTAAGGATGTCCTGTTCCCCAAGGTTGATGTGACCGCAGTGTACCGTCATCAGATTCCGACGGTACAGCGCCCACTGGTACAACTGGAACCTGCAGATCATAAAGTCTGGGACATGCTTCAGGACCTGCGTTTGTGCGTATATATATATATATATATATATATATATATATATATATATATATATATATATATATATATATATATATATATATATATATATATATATATATATATATATATGTAGGTAGTTAGTAGGTTGGCTAAGGTACCAGCCACCCGTTGAAATACTACCGCTAGAGAGGTATGGGAGCTTTTGACTGGCCAGACAGTACTACATTGGATCCTTCTCTCTGGTTACGGTTCATTTTCCCTTTGCCTACACACACACACACACACACACACACACACACACACTGAATAGTCTGGCCTATTCTTTACATATTCTTCTCTGTCCTCATACACCTGACAATGCAGATTATCAAACAATTCTTGAGGGATTACTGCACTGTAATTGTTCAGTGGCTACTTTCTTGTTGGTATGGGTAGAAGAGCCTCTTTAGCTATGGTAAGTAGCTCTTCTAGGAGAAGGACACTCTAAAATCAAACCATTGTTCTCTAGTCTTTGGTAGTGCCATAGCCTCTCTACCATGGTCCTCCACTGTTTTATTAAAGTTCTCTTGCTTGAGGTACACTTGAGTGCAGTATTCTATCTTATTTCTCTTCCTCTTGTTTTGTTAAGTTTATTATAGTTTATATAGGAGATATTTATCTTAATGTTGTTACTCTTCTTAAGATATTTTATGTTCTTTTTTTCCTTAACTCACTGGGCTATTTTCCCTGTTAGGGCCCTTGAGCTTATAGCATCCTGCTTTTCTAACTAGGGTTGCAGCTTAGCAAGTATATATATATATATATATATATATATATATATATATATATATATATAAAACAGATTTTGAGCAAAGCGAGTATCCTTAATATATCTTCAAGGATATCGCATAATATCAGGGGACGTATTTTTTGATACGACACATAGCAGTCTTTACCCCGAATAGAGTTTACTCTTTGAGGGGAAGACTGGCGAACGAAGGGGAGCCGTTATCAAGGAACCCGGTGGACCCCTCCCTGTACTACTATGGCCCATTATTTCTTATTGCATTTAAGCAGGAATAGCCGCAGATAGAGTAGTTTTGGGTGGGGTCTTCCCATTACATAGTTGTTTGTTTTTTCTTTTTGAAAGAAGGGTGGGTCCATCAGGACGACATGGCTAGGCCAACACTAAAGGACAGAAGGGAGGGAAAAGGGTCTTATAGTTTACAGGGGAGAAAGGCGACGGCAAGTATGCCGTTCACTTTCGGCTGTAAATCAAGGAAGCATGGCTTCTTGTGTCGACGCCATCGTGAGCGGCAGGGGAATAAGAATTCCCCTTTCGGCGACATTGTCGGTTGTAAGACGTCTTATAATCTGCAAGGGGGAAAGGCAGCGGCAATTATGCCGCCTACTTTTGGTTGAAAACTAGGGAAGCGTAGCTTCCTTTACCGACAACGTCATGGCCAGCAGAGGAATCAATATTCCCCTGTCGATGACATTGTCGGCTGCAAGACACTACACCATGAGTTACTGTCATACTTCAAAGCCAGGATACTCGGCGGCAAAGAAGATCTTCGGTAAAACACTATCCAAGTCAAGCCGGAGTTAACTACTCTTTGGCGATGACGGAAGATGGGTTGCCGCTTGGGATGGTGGCGCTCAGGGAAAGAAGGGTTTATCCTCTTTTCTCTAAAAGAGAAGCGTATCGAATTATATCAATAATTCTAGGGGAAATATATATCCCCGATCGAATTAATAGAAACGATACTAGAGGTTAAACAATAAGATTAACATTACTAACGTATACCAAACCTGTTAGGCTAGCCTAACTCAAGTGGGGACCGTTGCTACAAGTGATACCACCAAGGTCCTATCGTATACGAAAGAAAAGTTATATTTTGGAAGAGGAAATATTATATATGTTTATGTAATCTCCACTAGTATAATTTTGCCTAACTAGCTAGAAAATTTCTTTATAGCTAAATATCGGGAACGTCTCACTACTAACTAAATAATTGCAATTATGGCGTGCGACAGGGATCTCAAAATGGCTGCCTCCGTAAATGGCAATGCTCCACTCAACACCTAAATTATGTTAATTTAACTGCGAGAAGGGAGCTGTAAATTATACACAGGAAAGATCAAATACTCAACTTTCCAAAGGATGAAGATGCTGGAGATTGCATGATAATATTCCAGAAAACAGGAACAACACCGAGAGAAACGTGGGAGAGCACCTAGCTTAAATGCTACGTTCAAAGGAATAATGGGCCGTAGTAGTGCAGGGAGGGGGTCCACTGGGTACCATGATAACGGCTCCCCTTCATTCGCCATTCTTCCCCCTCAAAGAGTAAAATCTATTCGGGGTGAAGATTGCTGTGTGTCGTATCAAAAAATACGTCCCCTGATATTATGCGATATCCTTAAAGATATATTAAGGATACTCGCGCCAGGAGTTAGAATTCTGGAGACCTATGGTTAATTCTCTGGGAGTATCACTGTAGCAAAATATCCCTCAGAAAGCTACCTTAAGGAACCTTCCATCAGGATGATATGGCTGAGCCCAAAAAAATATATATATATATATATATATATATATATATACTGTATATCTATATATATATTATAGTCCACATAAGGAACTTCAAAAGAATATGCATAAGCCATACCTCTTGACACGAAAGAATCTGCTTTCGAAATTTTCACTGCGAACCTAGATGCGGAGAATTATACGATTCGTATCGGGAAAAATGTTTCGTGTAATGAAAGGAGGTACGGTACGAAAGCCTGACCATTTCCGAGACTGATCTTAAAATTTGTGCTCCGCCCGCTTGTAGACTCGCCACCTTTCTCATGCACTCCCATGTGTTATCTCCCTATTATTATTATTATTATTATTATTATTATTATTATTATTATTATTATTATTATTATTATTATTATTACTATCCAAGCTACAACCCTAGTTGGAAAAGCAAGATGCTATAAGCCCAGGGGCTCCAACAGGGAAAACTAACCCAGTGAGGAAAGGAAATAAGGAAATAAATAAATGAAGAGAACAAATTAACAATAAATCATTCAAAAGTAAGTAACAACGTCAAAACAGACATGTCATATATAAACTATTAACATCAAAAACAAATATGTCATAAATAAACTATAAAAAGACTCATGTCCGCCTGGTCAACAAAATAGCATTTGCTCCAACTTTGAACTTTTGAAGTTCTACTGATTCAACCACCCGATTAGGTAGATCATTCCACAACTTGGTAACAGCTGGAATAAAACTTCTAGAGTACTGCGTAGTATTGAGCGTCGAGATGGAGAAGGCCTGGCTATTAGAATTAACTGCCTGCCTAGTATTACGAACAGGATAGAATTGTCCAGGGAGATCTGACTGTAAAGGATGGTCAGAGTTATGAAAAATCTTATGCAACATGCATAATGAACTAATTGAACGACGGTGCCAGAGATTAATATCTAGATCAGGAATAAGAAATTTAATAGACCGTAAGTAACAAGATGGAATGAAAGAATTAAAACACTTCTTCAGAATAGATTGATCTCCAAAAATCTTGAAAGACTTTCTCAATAAGCCTATTTTTTGTGCAATTGAAGAAGACACAGACCTTATATGTTTCTCAAAAGTAAATTTACTGTCGAGAATCACACCTAAAATTTTGAAAGAGTCATACATATTTAAAGAAAATTATCAATACTGAGATCCGGATGTTGAGGAGCCACTGTCCTTGACCTACTTACAATCATACTTTGAGCTTTGTTAGGATTCAACTTCATTCCCCATAATTAGCACCATGCACCAATTTTAGTTAGATCTCTATTAATGGATTCAGCAACCCCAGATCTACATTCAGGGGATGGAATTGATGCAAAGAGAGTAGCATCATCTGCATATGCAACAAGCTTGTTTTCTAGGCCGAACCACATGTCATGTGTATATAGTATGAAAAGTAATGGGCCATGAATACTACCCTGTGGAACAATGGATATCACATTCCTATACTCACTATGGTGCCCATCAACAACAACAAATTTGAGATCTATTACTTAAAAAACCAATAATAATACTAAGAAACGACTCACTCACTTCCAACTGTTTGAGTTTGAAAACAAGGGCCTCACAATTAACACAGTCAAAGGCAGCACTAAAATCAAGGCCAATCATACGAACTTCCTGACCACAATCAAGGGATTTCTGTACAGCATTGGAGATTGTAAGAAGGGCATCACATGCTCCAAGGCCTTTACGAAAACCAAATTGCAAACTAGGGAATAGATGATTACCTTCAGCAAACCTATTAAGGTGTTTTGCCAGAAGACTTTCAAAAACTTTAGATAATATGGAAGTTATGGAAATTGGGCGGTAATCAGTGGGACTTGAGTTACCACAAACACATTTACATAGAGGAGTATCATTACCAATTCTCCAACTAGTGCTAAAAGCTCCTCTTCTTGCTAACTTGCGCAAAATAACAGATAACTTTGGAGCTAAGAAATCTGCTGTCTTTATAAAAAACAAAGGAAAAATACCATTTGGGTCTACACCTCCATAAGCATCAAGGTCCACCAACAGAGCTTTAATCTCACTAGATCGAAAAGCTAAACTAGTTAGTTTAGCCTCTGGAAAACAGGAATGAGGAAGTTCAAGTTTTTCATTACTCTGTTTACTGTCAAAAACATCAGCCAAAAGGGTTGCCTTTTCCTTTGGACAGTGAGTGATTGAGCCATCTGGTTCAAGTAAAGGAGGAACTGTTGCATCTACACCGAAGAGTGCAGATTTAAGGGTAGACCCCCATTTATGTTCCTGAGTTGTACCAGAAAGTGTTTTTTTTATGGTTAAATTGTACTCCCTACTCAGATTCTAGTTACCACCATAAGATCCTGCTCGCCTATTGGTCAGCATCTACAGTCAGCCCTCACTTATCGCGATAGCTTACAGAGACAGTCGCGATAAGCGAAAATTCGCGAATAAATGTTACACTAGGGTGAGCTAACTTTTAACTTAAAAAGTCACTGCCCCTTGCCACAAGCGGGTACCCGAGGTGATGATTAACACAGTAAATACTGCCTAATATTGTTTTAATTTGGTTTCTACAACAGTTTATTATCATATGTACAGTGTAAAGAACATTTGCACACATGTACACTTATGTACTGGACACAGTAAGGTTACAGTACATTATTGTGCCAAGGTAAAGTTTACCGAGTTGTCATCGTCCCCTTACTGTTCTGTATAGCAAAAGTTGTTCCTACTGTACTGTAACCTAATACTCACTGATACTGTAATGTATATTACTGTGATATATGTACAGTACTTTTACTACAGTACTGCTTAACTGTACTTTCTGTAAGTGTTGGTGTTTTCATTCAGACGACAGTATCCTACACTGCTACTCTACATGCATGACGCAACTTGTGTTGTCTCTTGTGCAGTATGTTACTTATGCTTTCTTAAACCGAAATACAGCTTATTTATAAATTAAGAATGTAAGTGTCTCGATAATAATTTTTTCTTTTAAATAGATAAACAAAAACTGCTTTCTATCACTTTTCAACAGCTGATTCTCTCGATCGATCGATTGATTAATTGATTGATCGATCGAATAAAAGCTTAAAATATGTAAACAATGCATGAGATTATAATTCTCTCTGTATTTAATTATAAATTCAGTACCAAGATGTGAATATTACATGCATTATTATTGGATACAGTTAATTTTAACACTAGTTTAATCAAAATCTGGTTTATTTCAAATATAGCTGTAATTTTTACCACGGTAAGTGGATACACACTGTACAGAGAGAGCTAGGATACTGGAGGACAGTTCCCAGTGTAAAGGAGCACAGGCTATTTGAAATCATCGCCCAGCTTGAATTTTGTTGCAATTTTCAGTTTTCAGTTTTTCACAGCCAAAGAGGGAGAAAAAAAATAATCATAATTTGATTGTTTACCCAACATTAAGAATTTGATTTCTAATAGTTGGCAACAGCATTGGGATGGCCAAGAACAATGCAATACCTATTAAATAAAAATTGCAACAAAATTCAAGCTGGGTGATGATCTCAAATAGCCTGTGCTCCTTTACACTGGGAACTGCCCTCCAGTATCCTAGGTCTCTCTGTACAGTGTATGTATATATATATATATATATATATATATATATATATATATATATATATATATATATATATATATATATATATATATATATATATATATATATATATATATATGTACACGCACACGAACACAAACATCATATATATAACTTAAGGGTAATTCTGACCCATAACAGAATTGGGGGCCTGTCCAGGATGCCTTATTTTCTATCAATTTACGCTAAGATATATATATATATATATATATATATATATATATATATATATATATATATATATATATATATATATATATATATATATATATATATATATATATATATATATATATATATATATATATATATATATATATATATATATATATATATATATATATATATATATATATATATATATATATATATATATATATATATATATATATATATATATATATATATATATATATATATATATATATATATATATATATATATATATATATATATATAATCTATCTGGCACATTTCAGTGTATTTTGAAAATAAGGAAGGTGGTCTGCAGTACTGGATTAAAATGCTCTGGTAGGTGGATTAAAGAGGTGATGATTAGGTTAAATGGATTTTGTTGGGTAAATGATAGTTTAGTGTCTGCTGAAAGAAGCTTTACCGCTGGAAATTCAATGGTTTCCAATTAACAATATTTTCAAATATGTAATACCTGTACATTACTTCCAAAAGATGGAATGGTGAAGAAAAGTAGGTTGGCTTAGGTAGTAAAGTTATATAGGCTGAAGGCAAGTTCATGGATGTTATTTTGGTAAGAAAGTATATGGAGGCAAATGTGGACATAGGTTGGTTGAAGTAAATAATAAGATAGAGTAAAGTTTGTGTTGGAGAAATATGAAAAATATAGTTTTTTATAATGAGGAAATGACAAGTCTTTATTTTTCTTAACATTCAGCTATTACCCCTGACAGGTTGTGTTCAAAGAAAATAATTCCACAATTACTAGCACATAGAAAAGGAAAGGAAATAATGTGTTTTTACTGGGGGTTTTATTTTTATTTTGGTACATTTTTATGGCTTTTAAAAAATCTACCCAAAGAATGTTCTGCTCATATGATTGGTATTGCGAATATAGTTTGAGATTGCTAAAATTCCGTAGCCGGAATGTTATTTTGCTACAAGATCTCGGAATATCTTATCTATATAACTATGGCTGAGCTTGAGTTTTTTCTTCGTTAAATAATTGTAGCTCAGACTTAGTTTTAGTTGCACTATGTAATATTTTATCACAACAAAACATTTAGTCTCCATTGTAATTAATTCTCTGTATTTAAGTTCTGGTTGAGTCTGTGACTTAATTCTTGAAATACTGTGCAAGATTCACAGCTTCATATTTGCCATAACAGCTATTTTGAAGTAAAAGATACCCATCATCAATATATAAGCTCTAATTATAGGGTTTTATGGGTGAAACCTGAATTTTCTGTTTTTGTAAATAGAATGTTTGGTAGATTGTTCAACGAGACTAAATTGTCAATAAATCTTCTCACAGAAGTTATGAGAATGGCTGTGCCAACAAAGGAAGTTTTATAAATGGCTTCAATGTTTGGTGTTCAGATGGGAAAGGAGCACCTCAGAAATTGAATGAAACGCATTACTTTATGACGATGTGCTGCAATACACCACTATGTAACCAGAATATAGTAAACAATAGATTGCCCTCTGAATGGGTAAAATTGTCACAGGAAACCACCACAGGTGAGGTTCAGTTGAGCCTTTTTTTAGGGATGTTGCGTATTTACCTGTGGATGTGGTCCGTTGTTGTACTTTAGTTAAAGATATGTGGGATATTTTTAGATAAACACTATTAAGAGATACTACTGTATATGTGGCTGGAAATGAATTGTGGTGTTATTGAAATTTTATATGGACGTAATATGTACAGTACAAAGAATTGTTCAACACTACTGGAATTACTTCATATGGGTATAATATTGTCAAGTAAATACTACTACAAAATGCTATATGAAAGATTACGAGGGAAAAAAATCAATTTTTTTAACATCAGTAATATTTATTCATGTTGAAGTATCATTTGACAGATTCCTGAAAAGGTGGTTAATATTTTTGCATCTTGGCTAATATTTGTTAATATATGTTGGTGTATCAGGTTAATGTGGTAAACTCCTTGTGTTTGTCTGCCAAAGAAACTCCCTTTGCATTGTAGTGTCAAGAGAGGTGCAGGTTACATTTGTTTTATTTAAAGTTGAATATGTATGCTCATGCAAGAGTAGAGAAACAAATTTTCCTTGTCATTTAGAATACAGAAATCAAATAGGATAATTGATGATTTATTAGATGTTTGAAAGAATTTTTGACAGAACACTTTCCAGATTATTCTTTGTTGTGTTCCATTTTTACATAACTCATACTTTTGGCATTGTTTGGCATGTTTAATTCCTTTTATGACTGTGGTTAATTATGGGACATTGATTATAGGTAGGTCGTAGGGACCAGTTACGTGTCCCAAGATTTGATGTCTGAAATTATTTTGGCTTTGTTCCTAATAACTGAGTAGTTGCCGTTATAGATATTTTAATATATCTCGGAGGTTACACATAAAGCAGTTCTCTATTATTATTAATGTTATTATTATTATAATTTTATGATTATTACTAGCAAAGCTACCACTTTAGTTGGGAAAGCAAGATGCTATAGGCCCAAGGGCTCCATAAGGGAAAATAGTCCTATGAGGAAAAGAGATATGGAAAGAGAGAAACTATTGGAAAAGTATGCAATAAATGATATTGAATATTATAAGATCGATAACGTTAAAATAGATGTGTAAACTATGAAGAGAGACTCATGATAGCTTGTACAACATAAAAACATTCACCGTAAGTTTGAACCTCTGAAGTTCCGCCAATTCAGCCGCTAAATTATGAGGATCATTCCACAGTCTAGTCACAGTTGGAATTAAACTTTTATAATTCTGTATAGTACTGAACCTCATGATGGAGAAGGCAAGACTGTTAAAACTAACTGCATACCTACTATTACGAACAGGATGATACGATATGGGAAAATCAGAATGCAAAGGATGATCAGAATTATGAAAAATCTTATGCCATACGCACAAACAACTAACTGGACAATGGTGCTGGAGATTAAAATCCATGTTGGGAATATGATATTTAATAGAATACAAGTTTTTGTCCAACAAATAAAGATGAGAGTCGGCAGCTGAAGACCAGACAGGAGAACAATGTTTGAAACAAGGTAGAATGAAAGAATTAAAACATTTCAGGATAGATTGATGACCGAAACTTTTCAATAAGCCAGTTATTTGTGCAATAGAAAAATATAGAAACCGAATGTTTCTCAAAAGTAAATTTGCAATAAAGATTTGCACCAAAAGATTTACAAGAGTCATATAGAGTTAAAGAAACATTATCAATGTAAGGAACTAGATATTGAGGAGCCACTTTCCTAGACCTTCTTGCAATCATACTTTGAGTTGTGGTAGGGTTCAGTTTCATGCCCCATAGTCTGCATCATGCACTAATTTTAGCTTGAACACTTTTAAGAGATTCAGCAACCCCAGATCTATGTTCAGGAGATGGAATTGATGGAAAGAGTAGTAGCAGAATCTGCATATGCAACAAGGTAGTAGGCCAAACCACTTGTGTATAAAGTATTAAATGCAATAGGGCAAGAATACTACCCTGAGGAATACCAGATATCACATTCCTGTATTCACTATGGTGCCCAACAATACTCTTTGCAATCTATTATTTAAAAATAATAGATTATTTGATAATACGAAGAAAAGGCCTACCTACTCCCGACTGTTTAAGTTACTAAGACTTCATGATTAATACAGTGATACCTCTACATACGATCTTAGTTCGTTCCAGAAACTGCTTCGTATGTTAAAACGATCGTATGTTGGAGCAAATATTCCCATAAGTATACATGGTAATTTATTTAATTCGTTCCTCAGCCTAAAAACCCATAATAAATCCTTAATAAATGGTTACACATAATTACACAATACATTAATACAATGCCTGTATAATGAATACATATTACAAACCAAAAAAAAAGAATAATAATAATGAAATAATAAATAAAAAACCGGTTGTAATGTAACACTTTACCTTAGCGACAGGCCAGCGCAGGTGTAGGGACTGCTAGGCAGGAGGAGACGGAAGATCAGCGAGGAGGTAGGGACGGTGACTTTGTACGATAACGTATACGATAACTTACACTACTACGTGAACTTTAACTTAACTTAGCTTATTTTTTTTTTCATTTTTATAATTTTATATTTTTTTTTACATTTTTTCTTTTCTTATTTTTAATTTCATCACTTTCATTCGATTCGGTCTTCCTTTTCTTTGCTTCACTTTCTTTCTTTTCATCATGATCACTAGACCGTTTTAAAGGTTTTTTAAAGAAACTCTCGAGTGAAAGTTGCTTGGTACGGCTTTGGTACGGCTTCTGAGGATTTTTCTAAAATGCGTTAAGCAAACATCATCGAACTGCACAACAACACGGCAAACCTGAAGTTTCTGTGGGTGATGCTTGTCGATGAAATCAACAACGTGTTGATGATATGCCAACATCTGTTTTATTTCCGCCGTACCTAAGATTTGGCTTACCTGTTCGATCTCCTCCGACTCACTCAACTGCGCTTGGAACTCATCATGCTGCATGGCTTGCAGCTCCTTGAGTTCCTCGGTGGTGAGCTCTTCGTGATGCTCATCGACGAGTTCGGTGATGTCATCTTCATCCACCTCCAGACCCAAGCATTTGCCAAGGGATACAATCTCTTCGACGTCTTCCTTGGCGGCAAGCACAGGTTCATTCTCGGGGCCAAAACCTTCGAAATCTCTGGGAGCAACAGCATCAGGCCAAAGCTTCTTCCAAGCGGAATTCAGGGTCCGACGAGTTACTCCCTCCCAAGCCTGATCCATGATCTTTAAGCAGTGCATGATATTAAAGTGGCTCCTCCAAAATTCACGCAAAGTTAAGTTGGTGCTTTGCATGACATTAAAGCACTGCTTAAATAAGTGCTTGGTGTAGAGCTTTTTGAAATTAGAGATGACTTGCTGGTCCATGGGCTGGAGGATAGGGGTGGTATTCGGTGGAAGATACAACACCTTGATGAATTTGTATTCGTCGATGATATCATCTTCGAGTCAGGGGGTGTAAGCGGGTGCATTGTCCAAACAAAGCAAGCACTTCAAAGGCAAGTTCCTTTCCTGAAGATACTTCTTGACAGCAGGGCCGAAAACTATGTATACCCATTCCACAAAGATATGCCTAGTAACCCAAGCCTTAGAATTAGAACGCCATAGAACATGTAGCAGGTCTTTATTAATTCTATGTGCTTTAAATGCCCTAGGGTTTTCGGAATGGTGAACCAATAACGGCTTTATTTTGCAGTCCCCGCTGGCGTTGGCACAAAGCGCAAGAGTCAACCGATCCTTCATTGGCTTATGTCCAGGCATTTTCTTCTCTTCGGCGATAATGTACGTTCGAATAGGCATATTTTTCCAAAATAGACCGGTTTCATCACAGTTGAACACCTGCTGCTCTACGTAACCTTCCTCCGCCACGATGCTTTTGAACTTTTTAACAAGGTCTTTAGCAGCCTTGGTGTCCGAACTCGAAGCTTCTCCATGACGAACAACTGAATGAATCCCGGTCCGTTTCCTAAATTTCTCGAACCAACCTCGAGACGCCTTGAATTCCTCCGTCGTAGGATCGGCTGAACTCTCCCCCGCGTCACCTCGAGAGAGCGCCGCCTTCAGGTCACTGTAGATATCGCTAGCCTTCTCACAAATGATCGTTTCCGTGATCGTATCGCCAACAATCTCCTTGTCTTTGATCCATATTAACAAAAGGCATTCCATCTCTTCAAGGGTAGGGCTACGACATTTGGAAATAATCGTGATCCCCTTCGAAGGTTTCACTGCTTTAATGGCTGACTTCTGTTTTATGATTGTCGAGATCGTAGACATATTCCGGCCATATTGTTTAGCCTGATCGCTAACACGTACACCTTGCTCATGCTTTTCAATGATTTCCTGCTTTAATTCTAATGAAAGCATAGACTTCCTCTTTTTCTCACCACTACTACTACTTCCTGAACCGAAACTAAGGTTTTTAGGACCCATGATTACGGAACACAGAAAACAACACGTGAAAAGGCAAGATAAAAAACTGTTAAAACTGAGCGAATAGAGGACAACCACACGATGCGCACGCGATGAGCGGACTGATCAAGGTGACGCTCGATTGGCGTCCCTCCGATGTGCTGCCGTCTAGCAGCGTCAACAACAAATGACGCTGGAGGCTTTCGAGAAAATTCCACGGGTAAGTGTATTGTTTACTTCGTATGTTGGAGCAACACTTTGTATGTTGGAGCAACACTTCGTATGTTGAGACAGAAATTTGGTCGAATTTTACTTCGTATGTTAGGACAATTGTATGTAGAGGTTCCACTGTATCACAAACACACAGCTTGCACAGGCCGCTAATCATGCAGAGCATAACTATTTTAGTGAGGGCAGGGTTCCTACTGCCTACAATCTATATTGTAGGGGAGAGAACCTGGGTCAAATGCCAAAGCCAGTGGCATGAACTTCCTCCTTCCTAAGAGGTAAGTTATCTCCTATGAATAATGTACGGTTTGTATTGAGTGAGAAACAAATGACAAATTTGAAAGTAATTTGTATTTTTCCTAACGATACAAACCGAGAGTTATTTATACAAATTTGCCCGCCAACCCTGTCCTCTTAGAAAGTCCTGCCAGAAAGCAAAGGGGTTGCTTAGTCCAGGTGTGAGTGAGCTGGGTAGTCGGCTACCTGTCCTCATGCTAACTAGTAGTTGGGTGGGTTATCCTTCGCTAAAATTCTCATGGCTCGTCTTTTAGCTTTGCAGAAAGTAATATCCCCTATAGATAGCTCCAAATTTGTGTCATTAGGAGGAATACAAATTGCTTTAAAATATGTCAGTTTTTTATGCAATTGAAGAAGAAATGGGCCTTGTCTCTCAGAATTAAATTTACAATGAAAATAATGCCTAGAATATGTAATGAATTGTATATACTTAAAGGAACATTGTCAATGTAAAGGTCTGAAAGTTTAGGAGCCACTGTCCCTGACCAATTTACAATCCTACTTTTGAGTTTTGCTAGGGTCCAGGTTCATTTCCCATAATTTACACCATGTACAGTACTAACTTTTGCTAGATCTCTATTAAGGGATTCACCAGCCATGTCTAAATTCGGGTTTTGGAATTAATGCAAATAGATTAGTATCAGCCGCATACGTAACAAGCTTGTTTTCTAGGTTGAACCATTCATGCAAGTATACAGTAGTATAGAAAATATAAGGCCAAGAACACTAGATATTATATTAATATTGTCACTATGGTGCCCATCAACTTCTCTTTGCACTCTCTTACGTAAGATATCAATAATGATGCTATGAAAAGATCTACCTACTCCTATCTGTTATGTTTGATAACAAAGTCCTTTTGATTAATATGGTCAACAGCAGCACTGAAATCAAAGCCAGTCCTACAATCTTGACCACATTCAAGGGATTCTGTACAGCACTGGAAATTTTAAGAATGGCATCACATGCCCAAAGGCTTTTGCAAAAACTGAACTACAAACTTGGGAATGTATGGTTACTTTTAGCATACCTATTTAAACGTTTGACCTGAAGATATTAAAAAAACTTTAGATATGGGATTTATGGAAATTTGGCGATAATACGCAGGGCTAGAGCTAACACAAACATTTACCCAATGGAGCAACATTACCAAATCTCTGATAAGTGCCTAAAGAACCTCTTCTTAATAACTTGCAAAAAATAATAGACTAGATAAAAATCAAAGGAAAAATTTTTGGGTCTATGCTTCCGTAAGCATCAAAGTCCAGTAAAAGCGTTTTGATTTTACAGAACAGAAAAGCTAAAAAAACAGGAATGAGAAAGATTTACTTTTTCATTACTTTGTTTAATGTCAAACACATCAGCATAAAAGGGTTGCCTTTTCCTTTGGACAATGAGTGACAGAGCCATCTGATTTGAGCAAAGGAGATGTCAAGTCTTTAGCCAGATCTAAGGGTAGCCCAACAAATATGATCCTGGGAAGTACCTGAAAGAAATAACATATTATAAATTATAATAAGCTTGAACCACTCCACACTATGATTGAAAAGCAGAAAAACAAGGACTATACCACAGATTGTATATGTAGCTGTGGTTTATTGTGAATTTGACCAGTATAGGTTCTCAAAAAATGTATTTACTTTAAATACCACAGCTATTTGTTTCAATATGGAAAAGGCATAGAATGTAGACATGTACAGATATCAATTACTGTTTATAGTAGTTTTGTTTACTCAATTAAGTGTTCTGTTGTTAAGTATTCAAATCCAGCAATTGCATAATCAGGGTGGGATTTTTTAAGAGATTTAGACATTATATATGCACATTACACAATTGCCCTAGTATTGAGAGATTTTGAATCAATATAAAAAATAGTGGAACGAGGTGTCAGGTTTTCCAACCTGTGCAAAAGCCAAATAGCTTGCTCTACTTGGTATATATTGACAGGTTATTGTATCTACTGTTTGGCAAGTCATTGCTGTGCGCTTGTATGAGAATGGTGAATAAGATGGATCATATTAGTTCGAAGCTGCCTGTGTGCAGTGGAATTAGATATTAAATCAGTAATGTTCAGTTTATTTTTGTAGTTTAGACTAACATAAAAGTTTCAGGCTGAACAAAAATGGAATTTTAATACTAAAATTTATTTTCTTTACGTACTCACCTAGAGTTCATATTACCTTTCTCTTGAAGACTTGATTTATATAGGTGTATGATGTGAAACTAAATAGAGATGGTTCTCTAATACAGTCCTGAGATAATCTGGTAGGTCAGGGCAATATCCTTGGTATGGATACGCCACAGCCTTTGGTTTTTTTGGTCTGGAAGTCTAAACTAAAACACTAGCCTCTTGTACATGTCTGGGTAGAAAAGAGCTATGTACAGTATAAGATTGTTAGATTTCAGTATTAAAAGTGTTTATTTTTTCACAAAACACCCCTGATTTTCATTTTACTGATTCCTACAGTTTGATGGAAGTGGGATAGTGAAGGAAAGGGATGAAAGGTTAATCTTTAATCCTATAAACTGCTGTAGTAACTGAGACTCAACAGCTTATTATTATTATTTTAATTACTAGCTCAACCAAAACCCTAGTTGAAAGCAAGATGCTATACACCCAAGGGATTAATCAGGGAAAAATATCCCAGGGAGGGAAGCAAGTAAATAAACTACAAGAGAAGTAATGAACAACTAAAATGAAACATTTTAGGAAAAAAAAAACATTAAAATAAATATTTCATGGTAGTACCATGGTGATTAATCGAGGGTGTCACAGTATACTGAAGTATCTCAAGAGAGTGAGGCTTATGTAGGAAATACCCTAAGGTTCAGAACAGGACAGATTAGGCTTGAATCTCTATTTTCCCGGACTCTCTCTGGTCTTAGATTCAATTAATGAAACAAAAGATAAAATAGAATTATGGAGCTCAGTACCATCAAACTTTAAAAAAAATTGTTAATAGCTAGAGGCACAATGAACTTCCTCACCGTAAAACAACTAGCCTATTTATCTCTTTGACTTCCCTTAAACTAAATGTTATATTCCTATCATGTTCCACTGTCAGCTACCATCACATTTTTCACAACTATTTTCTAAATTACACGTTACGAGACACATAGGAAATGAGGATCGTGAACTCCCAGTAATAACTCCCTTGAACAACTCACATGAATTACTAACAAATCCAGAAGACATCACGTATTATTGGTAAAATATCACATTGAAGTGTAGTTCTTGAGGCTGTGTCATCTCGACAGAAATTGAATTTGCTCTTTTTAGACATTAGTCTCTTATTCTAATTCTATTCCGGATGTTGTAGCAAACAACACAGGTTATGGGAGAGAATGTAGATATTTAACTTCATGCATACATGGTTATAGTAGAAATTAGATATTTGTCTCCATATACATTACTGAAATGGTATAGATAAGGGTTAGATTGCCTTTGAAATTTTATTTTGTACGTCATTATATTTAAATATACGGGTCCAACATATTGTTCAGGGATGATGATAATGCTTTAAACATATTTTTACTAGTTTGAAGTTTGTGGTGATTTACTTTGGTGATGTTTCAGTTTTGTAATTTTTTTTTTTTTTTTTTTCATTTGGCATTAATCTGAGTTGACTTTTTCCAGCCTGGCATATGCATAACTTAAATAACATTAAATACTTCATGATTATGTAATATTGCCATGCTAAATTTTCTAAGTTCAAAGTAAGACTGGAATTTCATCGTGAATATTTTGTCCTTAAAGTTATATATTGTACAAAAAAAAAATTATTTGAGCATTTCATGTGCAAACATGTGTTTTGATTTATGGAAGGGATATATATATATATATATATATATATATATATATATATATAATGTGAAAGATACATTTTATTTCTTTGTTCGGTTCAATTTTGTATATTATACATTTGTAAATACCATGGCAAAGGCTATTAATTTGGTTTAGGTTCATTTGTGATTGTAGATTATTTTCTTCACCAGAAACAAAATTGAAATCTTGCTGACTTTGTTGATTTGTGGTTTCCATCTCTTATTTCTCATTTTATTTCCTAATGGAATATTTCCACCACTTTTTGTAATTCACTGTATTTCACCCCTGGTCTTTTCTCATTTTTTCCTAAACCAATTATTCTAGTTTTAGTTTTTTGGTTCCCTTTAGTTAGTGATGTTTCACCTGTTAGTTGATTGGTCGTGATTTTGTTGCCTGTAATTCTGTTTCTTGTTTTAGTTGGCTTTATGTTGGAGTGAAGTATATGAGTTTTTTCTCTTCATGGTTAGTCTTTTTGCTTTGGATGAATTGCTTTTTCTAATATTTTATAGTTTTGTGTGATACTTAAGTTTTTGTAGTTGAAAAGTGGTTGTTCTTTTACTTGTGTCACTTGTAATCTTTTTTTAGTAATTTTGTTTTATTAAGCATATTATAAAGCATTTCTTGAAATTACATGCTGCATAAGCATTTGATATTTTAGAACATAAGTTAAAATTATATGGTGTTTATTATATTCAGTTTTTTATGTGAAGCTTTACAGACACTTAATGATACTCAGGTCTACTTCCTTTTAGACTGAGAATTGATACCATAATTAATATTTGTATTCCAGATAAGACTGAGATGATAGAGGGGATTTTGGTAATTAGAGACTATCCATGAAAAAATTTTTTTGCTTTTACTATGAGGATAGTCTAGTTTGAGAGAAGCATTTGTTTGTATTTTAATTTTTTGGAGAATGCAAATGAAATCAACCTCCATAATTAGATTTTTAAAAACTGTTCTCAAGTTGATAGAAACTACAAACAATAACCAATGTCTAATTCTTGAAACAAGTAACTTTTAACAAAATCTTCCTCAAATTTTCAAATGATTGAATTACCGGTATTAAAGTATTGAACAGAATTTAGATCTTACTTTATCAGACAAATCCTTCAAGCCACAACTAGATTTCCTTTTAACTCAATCTGGTCAGTTTGGAATACTTGATTATTTCCATGAATCTTACCTTCAAATCATAAGCTATTAATTCAGAAGCACGAGTTTCACAACCTCGGAATAAGTAAAGATAAGTAAATTAATTTCCACGTCATCTTCCCACTCTTTCCGCATCATCTTCCCCCTCTTTGACCAGCTGCGAGACTAACCCAACATCCTCATTGTAAGTATCTATGTAGGATAAATCAGCTGATATTAGAAGTAGCTCTAACTTGAATCATCACAACCATTTTAATTCTCACATTATACTTTAGTGACCCATTGTTATTAGTGTTTCATTTCTCTATAGGTAGCATGGATTCCAAGTATGTAGTTTGGTTGAAAGGCTAGTTATTTGGAATTCTATACCATTATTTCTCCTTAGTTACGATAGAATCACATTCATTGTACTCCGGCCAGATTCTGAATTTGATTTAGATATCTTTAATTTTATTTAACCAAATGGTGCTAAGATGAGAATATGTTGTAAGTTGTCTTTATCAGTTCGGTAAGAGGTGAAGTATGGGTTTGATGTGTATTCTCTGTTTGATAGGCTAGTTATTATTTTGAATATTATTACATCATTTGTGCCTAGTTGCTGTCAATACACGATCATTCTATTACAGTACAGTAATACCTCGACATACGAGTATCCCAACAAACAAGAAATTTGAGATACCGGGAAAGTTTTGAGCAAATTTTTTCCCCGAGATACGAGACCAATATGAGATACGAGGATATGAGACGGTTCCCTATGCGGCCGAGTGTGCCAGAGGTTGCTCACGAGGACAGCATCGCTCACTCTTTCCCGTCGGATCTCCGTTGCGTAAAGTTATCTCCGAGCATCGGCTGTAGTATTTGCATTTTTTATGTGTTTTTCCATTAATTGGTACAGAATTAAGTGAATAAACAATCGGTCCAAAGCAAGCGAGTGCAAGCAAGGGTAGTGAAAAGAAAAAGCGTACGATGACAATCGAGATGAATCATGAAATAATCGAAAAACATGAGTGGTGTACGAGTGACTGAGCTGGCTCACCAATATGAGAGAAGTACATCAACAATGAGTACCATCCTCAAGCAGAAGGATGCTATAAAGAAGGAAACCAGAGTCATGTTAGTGAAGTGGCAGGAGTTTTCTGATTTTTTGGAAAAGAGGCACCCGGACAAGTTGGCGTGTGGTCGTTCGTTAGCCTATTGTGACGACACTTGTGTATATCATTTTCGTAACATTTTGAAGTGAAGACAAAAGCAAACATCCCTAGATAGGTTCCGTTTTAAAAAGGCTGGCAAAAAGTGAAGGTGAAAGCGAGTCAAAAAAAGCCAAGCCCGAAGAAGAAAAGTAAAAAAATGAAATTGTAAACAAAATTAGAATTAAGTTTAATGTTACGTAAGATTAACATTCATTTTTAAGTGTTTAATGTAAGCTAATTTCATTTTAAGTTTAAAGTAAGTTATGTTATGTAGTGTTACAAAAGTGTAGCGTACCGAACATGTTGCCGTCAAGTCTCTCCCCTCCCCTTTCCCTCTCCCTCTCCCTCTGCGCACACTGCCGTTAGCCGGTACCTTCTGTCTCGAAGGTAAGAACTCCATAATAATGTCACATTTTATTGCAGATCATAACCAGTACATAGGTATTTGTCATTTTGTGAGTGTAGGTTGTGAATTAGAACAATTAAAAAAAAAAATTTCCACTGTAATACAGTATACTGTTTTTAGGTGTTTTTTCAAAGGGTGGGAACGCATTGATTTTTTTTTAGTTATTTTATGTAGGAAAAATTTATCTGAGATACGAGCGAATTGACATACGAGCTCAGGTCCCGGAACGCATTGAGCTTGTATCTCAAGGTATTACTGTATAGGCAAATTGTTATTGTAATCACATGTTTGTTTTTATTTATTATGGATGCAGCAAGTTTAACTAACAGGCAAAGTAGTGTTTAGATAGCATCTTTTATTATAGGGGAGTAAGCAATACAGGACTTTTTCAAGGTCAGTGAAAATAAATTTCTTATTACTTGGAGTGGACTTCCTGTATCAAGTGTATAATCTTGTTAGACTTTGTCTATTGTTATCTTTGTTATACGAGTAATTCATTTATGTCTAGGCTACGGGTTACTTTTCCTTTACATAAGTTTCTGGCCACATATCAACTTGAGTAGCCTTAACTTCTATGGTATAAGATTATGCAATACCTTTATAGTGTGTGCCCTTGATTTTATAACTTGTTAGTGTTGAGAGTTCCAGGTGAGACTTATACATTGTGATTGCTAAGTTTGATAATTTGAAGCTATTTTTTGGTATCCATTGCACAAGTTGGCCTTGTAGTAATATGTGTAGGCTGTACTTCCACATTATTTACAAATATTAATTTATGGTGTAAAGTAATAATTTTTATTGTTTAGTGATATCTTTTCATTTTTGAAAGTACAAATTATTTTTTGAAATAGTGTTGTGCTGAGGTTCGTATTTGTTGAGTCGTGATCACAAACTAAAGTTCCCTTTTATACATATGAGATGGTATATATATCATCCATATCCCAGTTCGGGATTAATCATTAGAGTAAATGTATTTCGTAAGAGAGATTTTACCCACAAATTTTATCACTATTATCATCTCTCTGTCTAATTTGTATAAAGTGTAATTTATTCCCATACTAACAAATCTTACGTTATTTATATGGATTATCTATCGGTGAAGCTGGAAGGTAGCTATTTGACTAAAAGTGCGAGGTGGCAACCCTACTTAACCACTTGAATGGGTATGCCGGGGGTGGCTGGGTGGTACCCAGATGTCTCTATATATATACTCTCACGGCGGGTGAGCTGCGTCACTTTCTTCTTTTGGCTTGTAGATTGCGGACGTCTTTTCTCTCTCTCCTCCAAAGGCTGCCATTGACATAATTTTTGCTTTCTCTTTTTAGGTGTGCTTGTGCTTCTTCTGATCGCCCTCATTCGCACATGCCCTGGGTGCGATGGTGCTGTGTACGGTACCTTCATTTCATCGGTGGATACTGACCTGCACTCTCTGTGTCCTTCATGTAGAGGGCATTGCTGCGAGCAGGGCTCGCCCTGTGGAGAGTGTAGGGAGTGGCCTGCCTCCCAATGGGAGAGGTTTGGACAGCGCAGAAAGAAGAAGGCTAAGTGCCCAGTCAGCATAATTCCTTGGCAACCCCGGGGCACTGGATGGTTAGTTGCTTCCCCTAGAGGAGCAACCTCACCTCCAGCCACTGGAGAGCCATTTTTCCTAGCGGATGTGTTGTAGGCATGGCTGTCTCTAGGGGTTTCTGTACCCCCTACAAAGGAAGAGCTTCTTTGACTCCTTCAGCATGGTGCCCTCAACATCCTATGCTTTGGAGATTTGTGAGGAACATCTGTCGCCCTCTCCTGGACCTTCCACTGGTGGACAAAGCGATCGCTCGCTTTCACCTCTCCAACGACCTCCTGCTGACGACTGTCCTTAATGCCATCCTGGGACTCCGTCGTCTTTTAACCCTCAGCTCTGTTTCTCCCCACAGGAATACTTCACCTGCAGGAGATGATGCTCAAGAGACCAGCACTCCTTCCACCAACGGCACGCGAGGAGATTCTCCCTTTTCTTGTCTTTCAGGACACAATTCTGATCGTCGTTCGCGACAATCTGGAGATCGTACAGATCGTAGGTCATCACGGTCTCAACGTTCTTCGTCTAGAGGGCATTCTTGCACTAGAGCTTCACACTCTTGAGACCAATGGTTTCAACGCTCTCCTTGGAGGCATTCCTCTTCAGAACGTAAAATCTCGCGGTCATGAGCAACCAAGTCTAGACCTTGGTCTGGACGCTCGCGTTCTAGATCACGTTGATCTAGATCACGAAGATGATGCTCACGTTCGCAAGAACAAAGCTCCTGTTCACGAGGGCAACGTTCACACTCGCGAGGGCGACGATCTCAAGGCCAACGCTCACATTCGCGAGCTAAGCACTCGGGACCTTCACACTGTTCACGATTGAGGGCTAGACGCTCCCGATCACAAACAATATGTTCATGATCGCAAACCTTATGTTCACAATCAAGGTAGACGTTTTTCGTCTAGAGGAAGAGGTAAGCATGCGCACAGTCTGTCAACACATCGCTCCCCTTCTCCTAAACGACCCTGGACCGAACTTAACCCTGAGACCGAACATTCTGCAGACAGGCATCCAGCCAAGCTACCTCCAGTGCCCTTTGCTGTCTAGGGTGCTTCAATGCAGCGTTCGCTCATGCGACGTTCTCCAACACTTAGAGCTGCCCCTACTCAGAGGCCGGCGAGGCTCTCATATCCGCCTACGTCTGGCCTAGGCGGTACTCTGAAGCAACAGGAATGCTCAAAGCTTCCACCGTCTAGTATGGCTCCTAGTGCTCGTGTTACGAGTACTTCTACTCGTGAATTGCGCCCATTGTTGCGCGAAACTTTCTATTTTGCTCGTGACTCTCAGGATTTATCTCGCGAATCGGTGATTTCCACAAGCGATTCATGAGTAGGGGTTTCAAACAAGTGCGGTACCAACCTTTAGCGGTTGGCCTATACCCTTCCCAGAAGGGTATATGGAGCCTTCTAATAAGTATGCCAACGTACCTATCAGCCGGGACCGTTCTTTTCGCTTGAGAAAAGAGCACCTCCTGTTTCCACAGAGACTCTCCTACGTCTACACAGGCTCCCTCTAGAGTTCCTCCTATAAGACGTTCTCCTCCTGGATTCTTTAGGGAAACCCAGGACTTAATCAAAGAGTGCCTAGCTCCCTACATGGGTTAGTACTTTCGTAACTGCCCTGCATAAGTCCTTAGGTGTGGCGGCTCCACTGCCACAGCCCCCGACTGTTCCAGTCAGGGGTACTCCTTGGATTCCCTTAGTGTGTGACTCGTGTTCGTCTCATAAGAGTTCTGACCTCTGTAGGAGACTTGTCGGACAGGGCACGACAATCTTCCCCATCTCAATCTATTGTTATTATTATTACTGTATTATTACTTGCCAAGCTATAACCATAGTTGGAAAAGCAAAATGCTATTAGCCCAAGGGCTCCAACAGGGAAAACTAGTCCTGTGAGGAAAGGAAAAACAACGAAATAAATAAACGGTGTAAGAAGTAATAAGAAATTAAAATAAGATATTTTAAAAAAAACTTTAACAACATTATAACAGATAATTCATAAATAACTATAAAAAGACTCATGTCAGCCTGTTCATCATGAAAAAAATTGCTGCAACTTTGAACTTTTGAAGTTATAATGATTCAACTACCCAATTATGAAGATTATTCCACAACTTGGTCACAGCTGGAATAAAACTTCTAGAATACTGTGTATTATTGAACCTCATGATGGAGAAAGCCTGACTATCAGAATTAACTGCATGCCTAATATTACGAATAGGATAGAACTATCCAGGAAGATCTGAATGTAAAGGATGGTCAGAATTATGAAAAATCTTATGCATCATGCATAATGAACTAATTGAACGACTGTGCCAAAGATTAATATCTAAATAGGGTGCCTCCACCTTCTAATCCTTATCTAGATAACCTTCCCTTTACTCCAGTGAAGAAGGAAACCGTGACTAAGAGACAGAAGAGGAGGATGAGAGGCGTAACTCCACCACACACCGATCTCATCAATCCTAGGACGAGCAGGGATATTGGCTCTCCCAGGAAGATCTCTGTCTACCCCTTCAATCCTTAAGAAATTGAGGTAGTGCCTCCAGACTAGCGTCCAATTTCCTTACTTCCACCAGAGGTAGAGCTTACAGCTCCTGCAGCTAAGGCTTTGGCTACTGGTGTCCCTAATCCCTCACAAGTGCCTCCTTCCAACATCTTGGAGAAACACTTCCCTGTGCAAAGGAAATCCAAGGACACTAAAACCAAACCCAAGAACGCCAAGGCAAAGGAAGCCCGTTTGGCAGAGGCAAACAGGAGGTCCCCCCGGCAGGTCCCTCAAATGATCCAATTGACGACCCTGACCTACCCCTAGTTCTGGATGTGAGCCTGGAGGTAGACGAGCCATTGGACATGGATGGCAAAAATCTTCCGAGGGCAGCTAGTCCGAACTTCACTCAGAAAGAGAGAGACGAGTCGGAACATAGCTTTTTACAGATCCTCTCTTGTATGAGGGCCATCAATAGGCTGTCAACTCCTGTCACTACCCAGGAAGGGAAGGATATGGTTCTCAATGGGATCTTTGAGACCCAGAAGCCTCCTAAGACCAGTGTAGCCTTGCCCTGTTCTAAAGGCCTGATAGCTGCTAAAAGGAAGGCTATCACCCAGATAGTCGGAACTTACAGTTCCTTGAGGGCAGGTTCCTCTTCACGATCTTTACCGCTTCCTTTCATTGTACAAAGGAAATATTATAAGGTCGAGGGGGAAATGCATTCCACCATGTCCCCTGACCCCTCGTTGGAATTTCTGATGAAGGGTCTTCCGACTCAAACCCTCTCCGCTTTGAGAGCCTCCCTCTCGGCAGTTGAGCTACTCAACATAGAGAGGCATAAAGTACACCATGGAGGCTGCTTTGTGGCTCGACCTGTGGTAGGGGTCTTTGGAATACATAGTGCTCTCCAATGATCTTTTGAAGGAATCCTTTTATCAGGTACCCAAACTTTTTAGTTTTTGTCACACCACGTTGTCAACTTGAGGGCGAATGCTATACTCAAGAGAAGGGATACTGTCTTTGGGAAATTCCACAAACAAGTGCCAAAGGTGGAAGCCTCACATCTGAGTAATTACACCCTTGAGGGTTCATCTCTCTTTGTCCCTGAGGAGATCGAGAGGGCTGCTGAGTGATGGGGGAAACATTGAAGGATTTTCTCCTCCATAGGGTCATGACATCAAGGCCCTATGGAAGACCATCCCAGTCTTAGTGTAGTCAGCAGGCTACTGCTAATCCCTCAACTTATATGTCCTACTAAGGTGTCCAAACGTCCCTTTCAGTCCACAGGCTAGGAAGGGAACAAGTCCTTCAGAGGAAAGAAGAGAGCGAAAGGGAATAGCTGAGGTGGTCATTCCCACTAAGAATGATAATGCTCATCACCTACCACCTGTAGGAGGATGCCTGGAGTGCCAGAGGTGGCAGCATTACAGGGCAGATCCCTGTACGATTGAACTAGTCACCATAGGGTATCGTCTGTTCATTCAGTCTCTCCCTCCTCTTGACTCGTGATCCAGTACGGTAATACCTTGAGGTACGAGTTTAATCCGTTCCGGGACCAAGCTCGTATTTCAATTTGCTCGTATCTCAGATGAGTTTTTCCATCTAAAATAACAAAAAGCAAGTTAATGTTCCCACCCTCTGAGAAAAACCCTAAAAACAGTATATTACAGAGGAAAAACATGTTTTTAATGGTTGTAATCAACATCCTACTCTAACAAAATACCAAATAGCTATGAACTGGTTAGGAAATGTAACATTGTTATGGAGTTTTTACCTTCAAGACAGACGGTAGCGGCTAACGGCGATGTGTGCGGAGGAGGAGGAGGGAGAGAGGACAGGGAAGAGAGACACTTGACGGCAACACGTTCGGTACACAACACTTTTGTAACACTACATAGCATAACCTTAACTTTAAATTCAACTTAAATGAAATTCAACTTTAAATTTAACTTAAATGAAATTAGCTTACTGTACACACACTTAAAAATAAAAAGTTAATCTTACGTTACACTAAACTTAATTCTACATTTTGTTTTCATTTTCATTTTTTTACTTTTCTTCTTACAGCATGGCTCTTTTTGCCTCGCTTTCACCTGCACTTTTTGACGTCCTTTTTAAAAGGAACCTATCTAGGGATGATTGCTTTTGTCTCCCCATCAAAATGTTGCGAAAATTACGCACGCAAGTGTCGTCACACAATGCTAACGCACGACCACTCGCTAAGTTGTCCGGGTGCCTCTTTTCCATAAAATTAGAAAACTCCTGCCACTTCGCTAACATGTCTGAGATTTCAGCCGTAGAGAGGCGGCCCTCGTCTTCCACCTCCTCCTCGCTACTGAGCTCCTGCAACACCTCCGAATGTTGCATTTCCTGGAGCTTGATCAATTCCTGTGTCGTGAGCTCTTCCTTATGCTCCTCGACACGGTCGTTCACATCTTCCTCGTCTACCTCCATACTCTTGGACTTTCTAAGAGACACGATTTCATCCATCACAACAGGTTCGGGGTCATCAGGGTCTGTTGTATCAAACCCTTCAAAGTCCCTCAGCGACAGAAACTGGCCACAATTTCTTCCATGCTGAATTAAGAGTTCGTCTTATGACACCCTGCCATGCATCGTCAATAATTTTCAAACAAAGCACAATGTTGAAATGTTCCTTCCAAAATTCCCGAAGGGTGAGATTGGTGTTGTCTGTGATATCAAAGCATTTCTTGAACAAATGTTTCGTGTACAGTTTTTTAAAGTTGGAAATAACTTTTTGGTCCATGAGCTGGAGAAGTGGTATGGTGTTGGGCGGAAGGTAAAGGACCTTGATGAACCTGAATTCATCAAGAATGTCCTCTACGAGACCAGGAGGGTGACCAGGGGCATTGTAGAGGACCAAGAGACATTTCAATGACAGGTTTTTCTCCGCCAAATATTTTTTGACTGCCGGACCAAAGCACAAATTAACCCATTTTGTGAAGAGATGCCGGGTAACCCAAGCCTTAGCATTAGCGCGCCACATTACTTGCCGTTTTTTTTTTAAAGATCCTTTGGCTCTTGAAAGCATGTGGGTTTTCAGAGTGGTACACCAGCAGTGGCTTGACCTTACAGTCACTGCTGGCATTGGCACACAGGGCTAGAGTTAACCGGTCCTTCATGGGTTTATGACCCGGTAGTCTCTTCTCTGCCGTGATGAAAGTCCTCCTGGGCATCTTTCAGAAAAGGCCAGTTTCATCGCAGTTGAAGACTTGTTGGGGGATGTAGCCATGTTGGGCGATAACCGAGGCAAAGGTTGTGACGAAGTCCACCATGGCTTTCGAGTCGGAACTTGCTGCTTCCCCATGCCTCACAACCAAGTGTATCCCAGTCTGTTTCTTGAAATTATCCAGCCAGCCACGACTGGCTTTTAAGGTTTCTGCTGGCGTCGAAGTCTCCCCTTTCTCAGCTGCTTGCTTCCCTTTCAAGTCATCATAGATTCTACTGGCCTTCTCACATATGATCGTCTCGGTCATGCTATCTCCCGCCAACTGTGTCTCCTTTATCCAGATCAAAAGAAGCCCCTCCATCTCGTCGTGAATATCACTATGCAGCTTGGAAAGGATGGTTGGTCCTTTGGATGGCTTGGTGCTTTTTATAGAATCCTTCTGCTTGAGGATGGTACATATAGTTGATTTACTCCTCTCGTAATGGCGCGCCAGCTCAGTCACTCTTACGTGTCATCATACACTTTTTCTTCTCACTACCCTTGTTTGCACTCGCTTGCTTTGGATCCATTGTTTATTTAATTGATTATGCACTGATTCTTGCAAAAAACACGTAATAAAGCAAACACTACGGCTGATGCTTGGAGATAACTTTACAGGACGGAGATCCAACGGGAATAACCGAGTGAGGCGGTCATCGTGAGCAACCTCTCGCACATGCAGCCACCTGGCGGCCGCATAGGGAACTATTGTACTTCGTATCTCAAGTTTTTCCACATATCTCAGAATAAAAATTTACACGGAACTCTCCTCGTATCTCAATTTTCTCGTATGTAGGGTTGCTCATATCTCAAGGTATTACTGCACACTTAAGCTTTTATGCGAAGGGATCCGCAAAGAAGCTGGCCCTCTTGGCCGAAGTCCAGACCTTGCTGCAGAAGGGCGCTCTCCAAGCTGTTGTGGATGGGTCTCTTGCTTTTCCAGTCAAATTTGTCTAGTTAAAAAGACGTCTGGAGGCGGGAGACCAGTCATCGATTTCTCTCCCCTGAACAAGTTGGTTCAACAGACTCAGTTCAGGATGGAGACGGCAGACACGGTCATCCAGGCAGTTTGACCAAGGGACTTCATGTGCAGACTGGATCTGAAGGATGCATACTTCCAGATCCCAATCCATTGGTCTTCAAGGAAGTACATGTATCTCAGATTTATACATGAGGACAGAATATGCCAGTTCAAGGATCTCTGCTTCGGTCTCGCTGCGACAGCACCTCGGGTCTTTACCAGAGTGTTCGCCCTTGTGTCATCTTGGGCTCACAGGAACAGCATTCGTCTCCTCAGATACCTAGATGATTGGCAGGTTCTAGTAGACTCAGAGACGACCCTTCTTCGTCACCGAGACATGCTTCTCGAGTTTTTGAGGATCTGGGGGTCTTGATAAATCTTGAAAAGTTGTCACTGCTTCCTTCATAGAGACTGGTATACCTTGGTATGATAACAGACAATGTCCAACAGAAAGTCTTCCCATCAGACGAAAGAGTACACGGGCTGAGAGAAGTGGTATCACCCTTCCTCAGAGAGGAACATCTACAGGCTCATCATTGGTCGAGTCTGTTAGGTCACCTAACCTCTCTCCTCCATCGAGTTCCTAACGGCTGCCTCAGGATAAGATCCCTGCGATGGCAGCTAAAGTCTATATGGAACCAACACTCGGATTCGTTGGACATTCGAGTTCCAATTACTCAGGAACAAGTGACGGACCTGCTTTGGTGGGTGGCAGACGAAAACCTTTGTAGAGGTCAAGATCTTCTCGTCCCTCCTCTGGACTTGATGCTCTTTACAGATGCATCACACGACCTCAGCCTTTGGTTAGAATCAGAAAGGTTGCCGAGCACATAAATCTCCTAGAGATGAGAGCAGCATCAGTTTCAACAGATGCTGGCAGGCCATTCTGTGGTGTTGATGAGCGACAACACCACAGTGGTGGCTTACATAAACAAATAGGGTAGTACCTTTTCGAAGCCTCTATGCCATCTTGCAGTAGAAATTCTCAGATGGTCAAAAATACATTTGGTGTCCCTATGCTCGCTTCATTCCAGGCAAGAGGAATGTGCTCACAGAAAATTTGAAGAGCGACTCAGATAGTAGGCTGTGAATCCTCTGATTGCCAACAAAGTCCTGACTTTGTGCGGTTCCCCGATTGTAGATCTGTTCACAACATCTCTGAACAGCAAGCTTCCGCTGTACTGTTCTCCAGTCACAGACCCTCAGACTCTGTGGCAGGATGCATTTCAACAACGGTAGGAAAACATTGTGTATGCCTTTCCTCCGTTCTGTCTGATGAGAATATTGCTCAACAAGAACAGAGCATCCAAAAATCTATTGATGACCTTTGTAGTTCCGATATGGCATACAGCCTGGTTCCCAGACCTCCTGCAACTACTATAGATCTACCAAGAGAACTCCCTCCAAGACCAGATCTACTCAAGCAACCACACGCAAACATCTTCCACAGAACCATACAGTCGCTTCGACTTCACGCGTGGAGGCTATCCAGCGTCTCCTCTCCCAGAAGGGCTTTTCACAAGAAGTTGCTGAGAGAATGTTCAGATACTTGCGCAAGTCCTCAGCATCGGTGTACGAGGCTAAATGAACAATCTTCTGTGGTTGGTGTCATGGAAGGAAAATATCTCCTCGATGCTTATATTCCTGTAATAGCAGAGTTGTGAGATCACTTGCCCTCAGTCAGAGATCAGGCCTCCTCCCTGGAACATGGTTTGCGTTTTGAGATCCTTAAAAGGACCTCCCTATGAACCATTACGCCATGCAAGTGACCGAAACCTTATTTTGAAGACGTTCCTGCTCACTTTAGCCTTAGTAAAGAGATTATGTGAACTACGTGGTCTCTCATATAACATTGCCCATTCAAGGGGATGGGGGGAAGTAACGGCTTCGTTCCCGAGTTCATTGCTAAGACTCAAAACTGGCGGTACTGGACCATAGATTCAAGCCCTTTCAGATTATCACTAGGAACACACTTTCTTCCTGGGGACGTCAAGTGATTGAAAGAGCTCATAGTCCCTGATCCTCCTCCGGCTTGATGACCTCCAGCCCATGATGTCAGTTAAGTATGTCCCTGGCATTCAAATGCAACTTTTCTGTGTAGCAGGTATTACAAGTGGGGGTGTGGAAATGTCAGAATATGTATACAGCCCACTATTTAAAAGACGTAACCCACAGGAGACACTATACGTTTACTATCGGTCCTGTGATGGCTGATTAACAAGTGGTTTAAAAATATCTCGAGTTCCTTGTTGGACAAGTAGCAGATGGTCGAGGGCATTGATTACGCGGATCAAGTCCGGGATGAATGAGAGTACAGTATGTCGGGCATCTTCCTTTCTTCATCTTCCTCTCCCTTTGGGTACAGCACCATGGGTCCTTCTGCAAGCTGGCTTCAACCTCTACAGGTAATTATTATTTCCCTTGTGTAGCCTAGTATAGTCATAAATTAATATACTGTGTATGTGTGTGTTGCTTCCCGCGAGGTAAGCAGTGGGAAACGTCTTTGTGTATTTCCTATATATAAATTCAGAATGTATTCATACAAGAAGTGTATGCCTCTCGACAAATGAATTGTTCAGGCCACTATCATACTCACGTTTTATGTTTAGCAAGGTGTCAAGGTTTTCCCTAGACCACAGTCATATACTGTAGAGTACTAGTTCAACCCTGGTCAATGTCCATGCCAGAATTAGGACTTCCACCTTCCTAAGAGTGATTCATCCACATAAATAATGTAAGGTTTGTTAGTATGGGAACAAATGACAAATTTGGAGATAATTTGTATTTTTCCCTAACTAAAGCCAGCCATACATGCAGAGGACTGACCGTATGGTTTGTCCAACAGGACTGGAGCGATGCTCCTATCCTGTGAAAAATGCCCACACGCTACGGACTAGCCTGCTTAGCTCAAATGGATTGGGTACCCAGGATTATGCCCACATGGTTATGGTTTTGGTGCTTGTTAACCAAATTTGGTTCATTACAGACTATCAAGTACAATTGTTAGGCTACATCTAACTATGAAAAGGCCAAATTTAGTTACTATTTACTTTCTGACTTGAAATGATATGAAGGAACAGGATAGTCATTCCCTGTTGGCTTTATATGGTGATGATTTGTCCGCTACGGTGTTAATGTACCTATTTCTCTTGAAGTCATTATAGGATTACTAGTTTTGTTTATCCCTCTTAATTTGAGAGTCCAGATGTTCCCTGGGAGAAATATACTAAAAGGATTTTTGGACCTTCATGGAGATTATCTCATACTGAAGCACTACTGCCCTTTTAATTAGGCATACTTGTTTTGCAGAGAGAAAATGTGATAGAGGTATACATACGTTAATAGTAGTATCGGTAGCTACATAATTTATCCTGTATCAATATTCTACGCCTTTTTTCCCATGTAGAGATTTCATAGAATTTAATCGGAGTATTGATTTTTTCTTTGTTTCAATTACTGTTTTATCAGAATAAAAGATACTATTGCATGAATTGAGGCAGAATACTGTGTGGTTTTAAAGGCAAAATATGCTTTAAAAAAAGGAAAGGAAATTGTAGGAGGGTGATGTGGAAAGTGATTTACATATTTATTTCTTATTCAGTTTGAAGTCATGAAGCTCATGGTTCAGAATTTATAGCTTAGATTTGAAGATAAGTATAGAAATAATAGGTTTTAAAAAATTCCTAGAAATTATATCAATGTTCTGTACACTTAGTCATACTTAAAAAAAAAAAAAGCTGGTTTTAGACAATATTGAAATTGTTGGGTTATATAGCTCAATGCATGAGTCTGTATTTGCCAGCATAGCACTCATCCTTGGATAAACCAATGCTTCCATTCAAGGGAGAATGTTTATGATAGCGCAGAATAACCAAAGGCCTGATATGGAATCGGTATATATATAATGTACAAAGCTGAAAATAGTTATTTGCTTGATGTTATTGGTTATCAGGGGAAAGTGTTTCAGGTAGACATTGTTTTCCTTCATGAGCAAAAAGTTTTGAATGTGTACCACATTTTCATGAACATCATGTACAACTTCATGCAATTCATGCATAAAGATGATAGCCATATTGTAAAGGAAATATTGAAGACAGTCAAATACCTAGGGACAAACATAACTCCCCAATATACTCAGCACTACAATAAGGAAAGGCAGTTTCTTTGACATTTGCTGGAGGAAAACAAGGTTAGATATCGTTATAACAAATTAGCAAGTTGCTGATGTAGAGTAATACACTCATTGAAGGTCAAGAAGCTGAAAAGTTCAGATTTGCAATTCTAAGGTAGTGCAATGCCTTGTGAATCCAGGGGGGTACATCAAGCACATCCATGGAGTTAGAAATTTAGCGTTATGCCCTGTAAATAAAGTGGTTACATAAAGCATATGCATAGAATTAAAGACTTACACCAAATTGTTAAGGACACTTGTGCTGCAGCTTTACAAAGGAAAATACTGAATTTTGATGATGAATCTTTTTTTATCATTTCTCACCTGATGTTCATATTACTTCTCTCTGGAAACTTGGCTTACATTGATGTTTACCCCAATGCTAAAAATTGTCCATTATTTCTCTGAACCCTGATTGCTTCTCGAAAAACTCTATTTTATGAATAGAACTTACCTGGCAGTTATATATATATATAGCTATAGTCTCTGATTTTCGGCAGAATTTTTCAAAAATCGCGGCAACAGCCTTGTGGTGGTTGTGTGGTTAGGTGGTTAACAACCCTTACAGGGTGGTACTTGGAATCATTCCCGTTTTCTGTTCTTCAGATTATCTCTGTCGGCCGGATCGACAACACGTTGGTCCATCATTAGAGTTTTTCTTTTCGCTTTCCCTGTGTCGCTGTACCAGTCTTCTTTTTGGTGAAGTACATTGATTTGGGGATTTGGCAATCGTGTTTTGTTTATTCTGTGATTTTTGCTTTTGATTAATATGAGTGATAGGCTTCATTTTCGTGTGTGTATGAATGAGGAATGCAAGGTGAGGTTACCGAAAGTGTCGGTAGACCCTCACACTGTGTGTTTGGGTTGCAGGGATTTTGAGTGTGCACTGAATAATAGGTGCACAGAATGGGAGGTTTTGAATGAAAAGGATTGGTTAGCTATGAAGCGCTATGTGCACAAATTAGAGCTTGATAGAGTAAGGAGAGCTTCTAGATCTAAATCTAAGTCTGCTAGCAAACCTAGTCTTGATTTATCTATTGAACCTTTATTTAATTCCTCTTTGGAAGTTGATCCTTCCCCTGAGGTAGTAACTCTTGCCCCTCCTACAGGATCCGTATCTGCGGATGACCCTCAGTACGCCAGGATGGCTGCCGGGTTGAAGGCCATTAAAGATCAACTTGCGGCCTTTAAAGGTAAGCCAAGTGAAAGTGAAGTTAGTGCTTGTGAAAGTGCAGTGGAGGTGGCGATTGACCGAACCTGTCATTACCCTAGGTCTAGACCTCTACCAAGCTCCCAGGACCAAGGGAGAAGCTACGTCGACAACCGAAAGGGGATGAGAGGTACGTACCCACGGTCAGCTGTCGCCTCGGGCAGTCCTGTTGCAAATTCCCAGGCTGCTCTTGACTGCCACGAAAAGGTGTGTTGGATGTGATGGTTTCTTCCCCCGAATCCCTCTCCCAGACGCAAATGGAAGTATGAGGCTTCGAGACCGACGAAGAGGAGGTAGAACCGAGAAGAACAGTCTCGTTCTCACTCTTCCGGTTCTAGTAGCTATGAACGTTGTCCTTCGGAGGACGATTTGGATTCTGTGCCTGTGAAGAGGACGAAATCAAGAGCCGGAAGTCGGGATAGAGCAGCAGAAGATCCTTTTCCTTCCACCAGTGTTATTCGACAGCCGTCGAAGTCGTTCATGTCAGTTATGCAGGAGCAGCTTTTATCGTTAGTACAAGCTTTTAGCCACCCTCACGTCCAGTCTGACAGACGTAAAGACGACTCGTTACCCGTCAAGAAGTCAGCTTCTAAGAGGGAACGGAGTTCCTCACCTAAGCAACCTTTGCGTGCTTCGTCAAAGACACGACACCGCACTGCTTCCTCATCTGCTCGGCGCTAGGACGATTCTGCCTCTCGCTCTAGGCGCCAGGACGATTCCGCCTCTCGCTCTCGGCGCCAGAGCGATTCTGCCTCTCGCTCTCGGCGCCAGGACGATTCCGCCTCTCGCTCTCGGCGCCAGGACGATTCCGCCTCTCTCTCTCTCGAAGCCAGGACGATTCCGCCTCTCTCTCTCTCGAAGCCAGGACGATGCCAGCCTGCTTCTCCAGGACGATGCTTCTTCTCGTCGCCAGGACGATTACAGCTCTCACTCTCAACGCCAGGACTCTTCCGCCTCTCGCTTGACGCCAGGACTCTTCCGCCTCTCGCTTGACGCCAGGACGATTCCGCCTCTCGCTTGACGCCAGGACGATTCCGCCTCTCGCTTGACGCCAGGACGATTCCGCCTCTCGCTTGACGCCAGGACGATTCCGCCTCTCTCTCTCGGCGTCAGGACGATCCCAGCCTGCTTCTTCAGGATGATACTGCTTCTCGCCGCCAGGACGATGGAAGTTCTCGGCGTAAGGACGCCTCCTTCTCTCACAGCTAGGACGCTTCCTCCTATCGCCGCAAGGACTCTTCTAGCGCTCGGCGCCAGGACGCTTCCGACTCCCGGCGCCAGGACGACACCTACGCTCAGCGCCAGGCTGCTTGCAGCCCTCTCCTACAGGACGAATCCTTCTATTTTCCTATTTCGGATTCAAGGGAACCTTCTTCCCGAACGTAGGATGTAGTAGAGGTGGAACAGGATCTCGCTGATGTCTCAGAAGACGAAGCCAAACCTGCGGATGCTGCTGGCGACTACAAGGTTCTCTCTCGCTCCCTCCTTGAACTGTATGGGGAGGAGTTTCAACCTTCTGCTCCTCGTTTTCCTCAATCTCAATTTAGTAGGAAGGCAGCCAAGAAACAGTCGGCCTTCATCAAGATGAAACTCTATTTCTGCGAAGAAGGCTCTCGCTAAAATAGACGATTGGATGAAAGAATGGAGACAAGCGGTTAAGACCACATTTTCTTTTCCACCAGCTCATCTTGGTTTGAAAGCTGGCATGTGGTACGAGACGGGGGAGCCTCTGGGTCTGGGAGTGCCTGTCTCCTCCCAGGGTGACTTCTCTGGCATTGTGGACTCTGCCAGAAGGCATGCACTCAACTCGGCCAAAGTTATGTGGTCGATGTCGGAACTTGATCACCTTGTCAAAGGGATTTTTAGAGCCTTTGAGGTTTTTTAGCTTTTTAGACTGGTCTCTAGGGACTCTGGCCAGGAAGACTGAGCAAATGGAAGGAACACAAGACCTAACGAGTATCATGTCTTATATGGATAAGGCTCTTAGGGATTGAGCTCATGAGTTGGCTTCCCTTTTTTCAGCAGGAGTCTTGAAGAAGAGGGCCCTGTTATGCTCCTTTGCTTCGAGATCTGTGACTTGCGCAGAAGTCTGAGATCCTTTATACCCCCTTGTCGTAACATCTCTTTCCTGAGGCCCTTGTCAAAGATAATAAGCTTTCTCTTGCGCAAAAGACCACCCAAGACCTCTTATCGCGCTCAGCTCGGAAGCCCTTGACAGTCGCTCCTTTGTCTTTGAAGAGGAAGGAGAAGAAATTCCAACAGCCCTTTCGAGGCAGGGCTCCTTCAAGATCTGACTTTAGAGGAAGAAGATAGGAGTCAGGAGCAAGGACAAACAGAGGTTCGTTTAGATCTCGCTCCAAGAAATGAAGTGCAAGTCCTCCAGACAACAATAGGGGCAAGACTGTCACGTTTTAGGCAGTCTTGGAAGAGAAGAGTTCCGGACACCTGGTCCCTCTTAGTAATCAAGGAAGGATACAAGATCCCCCTTTGAAGAAGCCTCCTCTTTCAGATACACCTCTAGCCTTAGTAGCGCAGTATGCAGATGCGGAGAAACGGAAGGCTCTTCTGGATCTGGTCGACCAGATGCTGGACAAGGGAGCGATAGAACCAGTTCTGGACCTCTCCTCACCAGGCTTTTACAATCGCCTGTTTCTGGTACCCAAGAACTCAGGTGGATGGAGGCCCGTCCTGGAGGACAGCTCTCTGAACGTATTCGTGGAGAAGACGAAGTTCTCCATGGAGACGACTCAGTCTGTGCTTGCAGCAGTATGACCAGGGGACTGGATGGTGTCTCTCGATTTGTAGGACCCTTATTAACACGTCCCCATCCATCCAACTTCAAGGAAGTACCTGAGATTTGTGATCCAGGGCAAGTGCTTCCAGTTCAGGGCACTTTGCTTCGGTCTCAGCACGGCTCCTCAAGTCTTCACCAGGATAATGGCGAACGTGTCAGGCTGGTTGCATCAAGAGGGGATAAGGGTATCCTTTTATCTGGACGATTGGTTGATACGTTCACGATCGTAAGAAAAATGTCTGGAGGACTTACAAAAGACATTCATGATGGCTCAAGAACTGGGTCTGGTCATCAACAGGGAGAAATCTCATATCGAGCCGAATCAGATTACAGTATTCTCTATTTGGGGATAGTTCTGAATTCAGTTCTTTTTCGGGCTTCTCCCTCCCAGTAAAGGCAGACAAAGTGCCTCGAGAAGGTCCGAGGATTCCTGAACAAACAGAAGTGCTCAGCGAAGGAGTGGATGAGTTTACTGGGAACTCTCTCCTCACTCGAACAGTTTGTCTCACTGGGGAGACTCCACCTAAGACCTTTTCAACACTTACTATCAAAGGTGTGGAACAGGAAGACACAGGAAGACCCCTTTTCCTTCCTTATTCCAGCAGAGGTCAAAGATCATCTGATGTGGTGGCTAGATCCAGCTTTGTTAGGGGAAGGGATCTCCATGTACAAGAAGAACCCAGACCTAGTGTTGTTCTCAGACGCGTCAGAGTCAGGTTGGGGGAGCAACACTAGGAAGCAAGGAGGTCTCAGGCTCAACAAGGAGGAGTTGATGGCCATTCTGTTAGGAGCTAAAGGCCTTCAAAGACTCAAGTGTCAGGAAGGATTGTGGAGGTCAACTCGGACAACACCACAGCTCTAGCGTACATCAGGAAGCAAGGGGGGA
>NC_090732.1:102777323-102799823 GCF_036898095.1 Palaemon carinicauda
ACACATTTGGTATGCCACTGTTGCTATGATCCTTTCCAAAGAAAGCTTCCTACAAAAATAGAGAAAATTAGCTTTACTTTTAATATCATGAACCTTAACCTTCAAGTATTTTATCTGACATATCCAGTTCTCTGTGACCAAGATTTTAAGAAGAAAGCACATATCATTACTGGACAGAGGACAATTTGACATCTTAACCCCACAAAAAAAAAAAATTACCCCTAATGCCTTGCAATCTTGTCCAAATTACCTGAACAGCTCTCACAGGACAACTTTTTGTCCCAAAATCATTCTTAGCTCTTGATTTTATACAAAAGAGATAAGACCTTTCTGTTTTCTCCAAAACCTACATTATATAAAAGATCATAGTTAACTAATGCGTTTAGCTAACTCTAACTTCAACAAGAAAAGTCTTTGCCCTGAGATCCATAACCGAAAGGTCAGCCAAAGGTTCAAAGTGCAAATCTTTTATACATTGTGATACTGCATCTAGATTAAATGAAATTGTTCCAATTACTGGTGATTTTTAAATATAGAAAGACCAAAATACATCTGCAGAAATACTTGAAATGAATAAATACAATCCTAAATGTTTCCGTAAAGATTCGGCATGGATCTATTCTTAATAGCTGAAATGGACAGGTTTTTTCATAAAAATGGGAACATAGAAATGAAATTATTTTTATTATCAAAACTAATCCTAGTCACCGACACATTCCTAGACTTGCATCAATTGGAATAAAAATTCCATTTCATTTGGTACAGATTATTGTTAAAATGTCTTATAGAACCTAGAATAAGTAATCTGCAGACCTTTGAAAGTCCTCTATCTTGTAAAGTATAGTGGACAATCTCCATTTTGTTAGGTAACGTGTATGGGCGTGGATACACCGCCCTCGGAGCCAGTTGTCTGGGAAGATTAAACTTGTAAACCTTGTCTTTGAGCCAAACGAGAACAGTCAGAGTTGTCTTTCTGTCCGTAGATATCCTGAACATCTCTATCACATGTCAAATCATGCCAAACAGTGGAAAGGTTACAGATTCAGGTTTGACCAGAGTATCCACCTTCCATGGTAAAATATCCAGAACTTGTTTACAAAACCCCTTATCTTTAGTTTAGTTATGTGTCCACATTTGGTTGTCCCCACCAATTCCAAATCTTTAGAGACCCTGGCAGATGCAGAGACCGTTCGTTTGGAAGAATCTGGTTTTTCCTGCTTACCTGATCTTCTAATGTGTTAGATTTCCAAGGATAAACCAAAGGAGAGGGACTATTCCTCTCAAATTTGTCCAAGTCAGTAGCACTTTTGCTATGTACTACTGTATATGGATTCAGACCTCTTTTCCAGATATAAAATAATGCTGTCGAGATTCTGAAGGCCCTGAACACTATTAAATGTTCCAGGCAATTACTAAGAAGAGTTTATTCTTTCGTTATCAACTTCCGTAACAAATAGAGAACATTTAAAGTTGCACCCCATCCTTTCATTGAAACATCTGTGAAAAAAGATAGGTCTGGAATCCTTACTTATAAGAAAACTGAGGATTGTCCCTCCAAGTCAGGAGTTGATGTTTGTTCATTATCATTGAAATAGAAATTGTGTAGATTCAATATCCTGTCCCAATTTCGATTGAGATAATATGGGAAAACTCTTACCTTCAAGTGGCTCATGGGAACAAACTTCTCTAACAAATCCATGGTCCATAGTAATCTTTTCCACATTTGAACTGATATTGACTTCACCCTCTTGAACTTATATAACAAAAGAGGAGTAAATTCTTTTTTTCTGACTTTAAAACTCAGAAGGGAACTGTTATCATTATTCCCAAATATAGATTCCTCTGAGTTAGGGTAGGAGGAGACTTTAACAAATTGACAAGGATTTCTTACTTTCCTAGTTACCACAGTTGCAGTAACTTCCCCCGTTGATCCCTAATCCTTTCCAGTGAAGGTATAAAAAGCCCTGATTCTCAGAAATCTTAATCATTTCAAGACGGGGGCCATCATCCTGGTGAAAAATTGTTGAGTAATCTTGAGGCAGAATCACAAACACTTGAATTGGTAACCTTTCAGATCGTTCATAAACTGGAGGAGTTTTGTTGAATTAAATAAATATGAATTTGAAAGAACACATCTGTGAGGAGTATCAAAAACCTCTTTTAAATATTTAACTTAGCCGGTGAATATATAATAGCTGCTGCTCAGCGGCTCGACAGAAAACACTCAAAAACTCGCGAGCGATCGCTATGAAGGTTGCGGGTGTGCCCACCAGCGCCAACTATCGGGCAGATACCACTCCTGCATGTAAACAAACCCTTCAATTCTTCTCTGTCGACCTTGACGACAAGACGTATCAATACTCGCTGTATAACCTGGAGTTTTCTCAACATATTTGGTGAAGTACTTCATTTTGGTTTGAGCTTTCGCAGTGCAGGTGTTTTTCCTCAACTTAAACTCTTGAACTCTTTATTGGACAGATTTAATTGTTGATGACTTGGATTGTTTTTTTTGGACTTTCTTTGACTAATTATTATTATTATTATTATTATTATTATTATTATTATTACTATTCAAAATGGCTGACCCTTCACAAGTACCTAGATTTCGTAAGTGTAATGCTAGGGACTGTAATAGGCGTCTTCCAAAGGCATCTCTCGACCCACATACTGTGTGTTCCAATTGTCGGGGTAAAACCTGTCAATTGGGAGATCAGTGTGAGGAATGCGTGGGCCTTTCGGAATTCGATTGGCTCTAATACGATAAGTATGCACGTAGGCTAGAGAGAGATAAGGTAAGGAGGAGTTCCTCTAGGTCAGTAGATTTTTCCTCTCCACATGCCCCTGAACCTAATCCTTCCCCTGTAGTGGTTGTACCTAACCCCCCTTCTGGCACTCAGGAACCATCTATGCAAGACATGTTACGTGCTATTCATGCCTTGGGGGAAAGAGTTGAAGCGTTAGCAACTGATCGTAATCAACTCATGGCTGACGTTAAAGAGCTTAAGTGTCAGAGTGCCACAGCGGAAAATAGTGGGAAAGTGATTAGTGCGCAGTGTTGTGAACAGTGTTGCGACCGAGGGTTCGTCTGTTCGTGCCTGTCGTTCACCTAGTCCGAGACCTCTTGCAAGCTCCCAAGCCCAGGGGAGAAGTAATGTCGTACGACTTATGGGTTCGAGAGGCCTTGATCAGCGAACAGACGTTCCCTCTATGGTATCAGGCGTATCTCACCAAGATCGCCCCTACCATAAGACGAGAGAGCCCATTTTCTCCTCGTCATCCGAAGGCTTTTCGCATAAGAAACCGTGGAGCAAGGTTTCTAGACCTCTTAAGCGAAAGTCGGTCCCTTCAGGACAGGTCCAGCGTCCTGGATGTAGTCATTGGGACAGTTCTGACCCGTTGCAGTCATCGGATGACTGCTCGCCGCCTAAGCAGCAACATTACACAGGCTCAGAAAGTCTTGGTGTAGGCAAGGTTGTGCCGTCTCAGACGTTAACCCCGTCGTTTACCGCACCCATTCCCGTGTACCCTAAATGGGTTATACTGCAGGACATGCAGACTAAGCTCACCTCCCTTATGGAAGACTATTCTGCCGATAAGGTTCACGTTGAGCCTAGCCGTTTATCTCATCGAGATCCTGGCCTTCAGCCGCCCAAACGAACCTTTGTGCGTCCTGTTGACGTTGGCGTAGCTAAGTCACGTCAGTCACGATATGTAGAGCCTCACTCGATGCGGTCTCGTGTTGATTTTCAGCCGCATTTGGACGTTAGGCCACTTACTAATGCTCCTGTTGACGTTCAGGACGTTCGTCAACCATCGGAGTTTACTTGTTTTGACGCTGAGCGTCAACCACCGCAGTCTAGAGTTGTTTTGACTGCTCAGACTAGGCAGTCAAAACAGTCTCGAGTGGACGCCGAGCGTCCTCACGCACCTGTTGTTGTTGACAGTTCACAGACTGTTAACCCTTTTACCCCCAAAGGACGTACTGGTACGTTTCACAAAAGCCATCCCTTTACCCCCATGGACGTACCGGTACGTCCATGCAAAAAAATGCTATAAAAATTCATTTTTTCATATTTTTGATAATTTTTTAAGAAAATTCGGGCATTTTCCAAGAGAATGAGACCAACCTGACCTCTCTATGACAAAAATTAAGGCTGTTAGAGCAATTTAAAGAAAATATGCTGCAAAATGTGCTGGGGAAAAAATAACCCCTTGGGGGTTAAGGGTTGGAAATTTCCAAAGAGCCTGGGGGTAAAAGGGTTAAGCAGTTACATGACGTTGCGTCCTGGTCCGCTACTAATGCACCAGTGCGTGTGGACGCTGCGTGTCAAGCATTGCCAACCCCTTTGCTTGTTTCACAGCAGTTGTCAGATGAGGATCCTTCAGATGAGGACGTTGCTGACCCTCAGCATGATCATCCTTCGGATGTAGACGAACCCAGAACAGTTCCTCCATCAATGGACTTTAAGAAAGTCATGTTAATTTTTAAGGAGTTGTTTTCCGATCACTTCGTCGCTGTTGCTCCTCGTTCGCCGCCGTCTGAGTTTGTTTTAGGCGTACCTGCTAACATGCCAGCCTTTACAAAACTTGTGCTCTCTCGCTCTTCCAAGAGAGCTTTACGGCTTTTAGGCGACTGGTTGGAAACCAAGAGGAGTTTGGGGAAGACGGCCTTTGCCTTCCCTCCGTCTAAACTCTCGTCTAGATCGAGCGTCTGGTATGCCACGGGAGAAGTTCTCGGCTTGGGAGTCCTTGCCTCTGCCCAGGGCGACTTCTCAAGCCTTGTAGACTCTCCCTCTCCCCGCCGCCTAGCCATGAGACGCTCGAAGATTAGTTGGTCCTCCTCGGACCTTGACCATCTGCTGAAAGGCATTTACAGAGCCTTTGAAGTTTTCAACTTCCTTGACTGGTGTTTGGGAGCCTTAAGTAGGAAAATCTCATCGGCTGATAGAGATGTCTCCTTACTGATTATGTCCTGTATGGATAAAGCCATCCGCGATGGTTCCAATGAGCTCTCCTCCTCTTTTACGTCGGGAGTCCTAAAGAAGCGAGAGTCCCTTTGCTCTTTTCTGTCGGCAGGAGTTACTCCCTGTCAGAGATCTGAACTGCTCTTTGCTCCCTTATCAAAGTTTTTGTTCCCGCAACAATTGGTTAAGGACATAGCTTCTTCTCTCGTGCAGAAGGACACCCATGACTTGGTTGCGTCCTCTGCTCGCAAAGGGACTCCTTCGACATCCTTTTCTGCAAGACCTAGGATAGACACTCCGGCGTCCAGATTTATTCCGCCCTTTCGTGGCAGAGCTCCCAGCAGGGGAGGTACTCGTGCCGAGGGAAAGAGAGGAAAGAAGAGAGGAGCCAAGTCCTCACGTGGCAGAGTCTGACTGCCCGCAGCCTCAGACAGCAGTAGGAGCCAGACTGAAGAACTTCTGGCAAGCCTGGGAGAAGAAGGGCGCAGACCAACAATCTGTGAGGTTGCTCAGAGAGGGGTACAAAATTCCATTTGTACGCAAACCTCCTCTAGCGACTTCCCCCATCGACCTCTCTCCCAGGTACCGAGAGGAGTCAAAGAGACAAGCCCTGAACCTAGAAGTGTCTCTTTTTCTAGAGAAGGGAGCGGTGGTGAAAGTCTCGGACCTTCAATCACCGGGGTTTTACAACCGTCTCTTCTTAGTACCGAAGAAGACAGGAGGTTGGAGACCGGTGCTAGACGTCAGTGCACTCAACGTCTTTGTTACGAAGACAAAGTTCACCATGGAGACCACGAAATCAGTCTTAGCAGCGGTCAGAAAGGGAGACTGGATGGTCTCTCTCGATCTAAGAGACGCATACTTCCACATCCCCATACACCCAGATTCCCAACCTTTTCTGAGGTTTGTTTTCAACAATGTGGTATACCAGTTTCGGGCCCTGTGCTTTGGCCTAAGTCCTGCTCCTCTCGTGTTTACGAGGCTTATGAGGAATGTAGCAAAATTCCTCCATTTATCGGGAATCCGAGCCTCCCTGTACTTGGACGACTGGCTTCTCAGAGCCTCGTCCAGTCATCGCTGTCTGCAGGATCTTCATTGGACATTGGATCTGACCAAGGAATTGGGACTTTTGGTCAACCTAGAAAAGTCCCAGCTGATTCCATCCCAAACTATACTGTATTTAGGGATGGAGATTCGCAGTCCAGTTTTTCGGGCTTTTCCGTCTGCCCCCTGAATAGAGCAAGCCCTGCTCAAAGTCCAACTGATGTTGAAGAGAGGACGATGCTCAGTCAGGAATTGGATGAGTCTAGTAGGAACTCTATCATCCCTGGAGCAGTTTGTCTCGCTAGGAAGGCTACACCTTCGACCTCTCCAGTTCCATCTAGCTTTTCACTGGAAAAAGGACAAGACGTTAGAGACGGTCTCAATCCCGATCTCCGAACCAGTAAAGGCATGCCTGAATTGGTGGAACGACAATATCAGGCTGAGAGAGGGACTTTCCCTAGCAGTTCAGAACCCAAACCACGTACTATTATCAGGCGCGTCGGATTTGGGTTGGGGTGCGACCCTGGACGGTCGGGAATGCTCAGGTCTGTGGACCTCAAGTCAGAGGAGCATGCACATCAACGGCAAGGAGCTTTTGGCAGTCCACCTGGCCTTGATGAACTTCGAGAGTCTCCTTCGAAACAAAGTGGTAGAGATCAACTCCGACAATACCACAGCCTTGGCATACATTTCCAAGCAAGGAGGCACCCACTCCCTGACGCTGTACGAGATCGCAAGGGACCTGCTCATTTAGTCAAGAGATCGAGGCATCTCCCTGTTAACGAGGTTTATCCAGGGCGACTTGAACGTCTTAGCAGACTGCCTCAGTCGGAGGGGTCAGGTAATTCCTACGGAATGGACCCTCCACAAGGACGTGTGCAAGAGTCTTTGGGCGACTTGGGGTCAACCCACCATAGACCTCTTTGCAACCTCGATGACCAAGAGACTTCCAATCTATTGCTCTCCAGTCCCAGACCCAGCAGCAATACACATAGACGCATTTCTTCTAGATTGGTCTCATCTGGACCTATATGCATTCCCACCATTCAAGATTGTCAACAAGGTACTGCAGAAGTTCGCCTCTCACGAAGGGACAAGGTTGACATTAGTTGCTCCCCTCTGGCCCGTGAGAGAATGGTTCACCGAGGTACTTCGATGGCTGGTAGACTTTCCAAGAAGTCTTCCTCTAAGAGTAGATCTGTTACGTCAGCCCCACGTAAAGAATGTACACCAAAGCCTCCCCGCTCTTAGTCTGACTGCCTTCAGACTATCGAAAGACTCTCTAGAGCTCGAGGCTTTTCGAAGGAGGCAGCCAGTGCGATTGCAAGAGCGAGGAGAGCTTCTACCATTAGAGTATACCAGTCGAAGTGGGAAGTCTTCCGAGACTGGTGCAAGTCAGCATCTGTATCCTCATCCAGTACCTCTGTAGCCCAAATAGCTGATTTTCTCTTACACCTGAGAAAAGTTCGCTCCCTTTCAGCTACCACGATCAAGGGCTACAGGAGCATGTTGGCTTCGGTCTTCCGGCATAGAGGCTTAGATCTTTCCAACAATAAAGATCTACAAGATCTCCTTAAGTCTTTTGAAACCTCTAAGGAACGTCGTTTGGCTACTCCTGGATGGAACTTAGACGTGGTCCTAAGGTTCCTCATGGCAGACAGGTTTGAGCCACCATTACATTCAGCCTCCCTGAAGGATCTCACTCTTACGACTCTTTTCCTGGTGTGCTTGGCCTCGGCTAAAAGAGTCAGTGAACTTCATGCCTTCAGTAAGAACATCGGCTTTTCTACAGAAAAAGCCACTTGTTCTCTTCAACTTGGTTTCCTGGCCAAAAATGAACTGCCTTCTCGTCCTTGGCCTAAATCTTTTGATATTCCTTGCTTATCAGAGATCGTAGGCAACGAACTGGAAAGAGTGTTATGTCCCGTTAGAGCTCTTAAGTTCTATTTAGCTCGTACTAAGACATTACGAGGTAAATCTGAAGCGTTATGGTGTTCGGTTAAGAAACCATCCTTACCTATGTCAAAGAATGCTTTGTCATATTTTATCAGATTTTTAATACGAGAAGCTCATTCCCACTTGAATGAGGAAGACCAATCTTTGCTTAAGGTTAAGACGCACGAAATTAGAGCTATAGCAACCTCCGTGGCCTTCAAGCAAAATAGATCTCTGCAAAGTATCATGGACGCGACTTTTTGGAGAAGCAAGTCAGTATTCGTGTCATTTTACTTGAAAGATGTCCAGACTCTTTACGAGGACTGCTACACACTGGGTCCATTCGTTGCAGCGAGTGCAGTAGTGGGTGAGGGTTCTACCACTACACTTCCCTAATTCCAATATCCTTTTTAATCTGTCTCTTGAAATGTTTTTAATATTGTTTTTTATGGGTTGTACGGAAGGCTAAGAAGCCTTTCGCATCCTGGTTGATTTGGCGGGTGGTCAAAGTCATTTCTTGAGAGCGCCCAGATTATGGGTTTGATGAGGTCCTGTTAGTATGGGTTGCAACCCTTCATACTTCAGCTCCTGGGAGTCTTTCAGCATCCTAAGAGGATCGCTGGGCTTCGTGAGGAAGACAGACTTACAAGGCAGAGTAATCGTCTAAGTCACCTTCCTTACCAGGTACCTATATATTTTGGTTTTGTTATATTGATAACTGTCAAAAACTCTTAGCATATACGCTGTAAACTTAATTAACTCTGGTCTCTACCCACCGCCTTGGGTGTGAATCAGCTATTATATATTCACCGGCTAAGTTAAATATTTAAAAATGATATTTTAATTATAAAATAAATTTTTGAATATACTTACCCGGTGAATATATAAATTAAAGGCCCTCCCTTCCTCCCCAATAGAGACGCAGCGGGACGAGAAGAATTGAAGGGTTTGTTTACATGCAGGAGTGGTATCTGGCCGATAGTTGGCGCTGGTGGGCACACCCGCAACCTTCATAGCGATCGCTCGCGAGTTTTTGAGTGTGTTTTCTGTCGAGCCGCTGAGCAGCAGCTATTATATATTCACCGGGTAAGTATATTCAAAAATTTATTTTATAATTAAAATATCATATTTCTCCTTTCCTAACTGCCTGAAGACTGTTATGGGCATTTTGCTCGAAAACTTGGTGAGAACCGTGAATTTATTTTGAACTAAAATATCTAGAACTGGTCTTTAACCTCCTGGCACTTTGGGGACTAGGAATATCCTGTAACTAAAACCAGGAGATAGATTCAATATCTCTTTTATTACATTTTTCTTTTGGAGTTTTATAATCTCTACTTTCAAATTTTGGGCCTACGTACTTATGTTACTTATGTCCGGTTTAGTCGCTGCAACAGGGTCATCAACTATCTTGACTGCCCCATAGCTCCAATGTAGCTGGATCCATCCTCCAGTCCAGGATTGAGTTGGTGTTAGGAGATGTATACCCCTTAACAGGAGGCTTGTCAGGAATTCGCTGGAGCAAAGATGAAAGTTTTCTTTTGAATGGCTCGAATTCTCCAATCTTGTTAATGTGTACTGGGAGGCAGTTCCAGAGACGTGGGCCAATGACAGCGAAAGACTTGTCATATAGACTCTGGTTATAGGCTGCCACGCCTCCTTGCAGAGGAGGAACGACTGCTTTAAAGCCATTCCGAGGCCTAGACACAAACTTGATCTTCAGGTCGTTGCTGACTGATCCATGGAGAATCTTCCACATGTGTAGCAGGATATACCGTTCTCGTCGGCGTTGCAGTGACATGATGGATAGTTTCTTGAGTCTCTCCCAGTAGTTGAGATGCTGAGCCCCTGCAATTCGTGCAGTAAAAGTCCGCTGAACTCCTTCCAGTTCTTCGATGTCCGACACGCTTTGGGGATTCCACAGAGGACAACAGTACTCTAGTAGACTGCGTACCATAGACTTATACAAAGTTAGCATGATGGTAGGACTCCGGTTAAAGAAGATGCTGAGAACCCATCCGGCTTTTTGTCTTGCTTGGTTGGCCATATCTCTGATATGAGCAGTCCACTTTAGGTCCGAGGTAACTGTAACTCCAAGATCTCTCAGTTGGTCGGAAGGAGTGAGAGTGCCTTTGGACATTGAATACTGATATAGGTTGGCAGTAAACGGTAATTGTAGCAAAGGATTCCTCCTATTTACTGCATGGCTCATAAACTCGAACTTATCTTCATGCAATGACATGTTGTTCTTAGTTGACCATTGGGTAACAGTATTCAGATCCTGTTGCAAGAGTACCATATCAGGAGTAGTTGATATTGCTCTCATAATCCTTGTATCGTCAGCAAAGCAACGAACGACACTGTTGCCTACACACAGTGCTGTGTCGTTTATGAATATAAGAAACAGTATAGGACCCAGAACGGTTCCTTGAGGTACTCCACTCAAAATTAAGGCTGCAACACTGAACTGGCCTTCAACTGCGACTTGCTGTGTGCGATCCTTAAGAAATGATTCGATCCATTTTACAATCTTTTGATGGATTCCATACTTGGAGAGCTTCTTGATGAGTAGGGCATGATCCACCTTATCGAAAGCTTTGGCGTAGTCCAAATAAATGCAATCGGTATCGCTTCCCTCAAGAAAGTTTTCCAGAATGTTATCGAAGTGGTGGAGAAGCTGGGTTAAACAGCTATGACCTGACCTCAAACCATGCTGTTGGCTGCATAGAAGGCTGTTGGACTCAAGATGGTGGACAAGGCGTTTCATAATAAAACGCTCAAATATCTTGATGATATGGGATGATACAGGTCGGTAATTAGAAGCAGTTGCGTGACTCCCTTTTTTGTAGAGTGGACAAATAACGGAGTTCTTGTAGAAGGACGGGACTACACCTGATTCAAAGGATTGTGACCAGAGGATGAAAATAGGTCGTGCCAACGCATGTTTACAGGACTTGAGCAGCACAGAAGGGATACCATCAAGGCCAGGGGCTGAGTCTGCCTTCATGTCATCAATGGCCTTTGCTGAATTGGTTAGATAACTTGAAAAATGTATGGATTCCTTTTAAAGGGGGGTTGGTGTTAGAGGACAGTGTAATTTAATATCCCTCTCTGACCACAGAGAGCATCCATTGTTTGGGATTAACCATTTCTGACTACGAGCAGCACCCATGGTTTGGGATGAACACTTTTTCAAACCTGATGAAAATAGAAAGTCAGTCTTCTTCATAGCATTCTGTATGTCTATAAGTCTTGTCGGCATTTTGGCTAAAAAGTCTATTAGAGCAAAATCTTAACAGTCTACCTCTTTCAAAACATATCTTGGAAGAGAAATTTCTAGAGACATGATAGTTACGGGAGAAAATTTTGTTTTTCTAGAGAGGGACCTCAGAGCATCACTGTGGTTTAGCATCCATTTTTGCAGTCACTTTATAATTTTTATTTGTTATTAATACAGGACCCAAAATAAGGGAAGAAATTAAAAGAATACTTATGTACGTCATACACTGTCTCAACCACTGAAGAACACAATTGTAAATGACTCAGACACAAGACAAACAAAGGCTGCTGCACCTTGTAAGTCCCATGTGAAATGCAGTTATGTAATTGAGTCAGAAAATCTAAAATTGATGTTAAGAATTGGAATGTTGACTTTAATGGCTTGTTCAAAAGAAGTAATTAGATATGAATCAATAACAAGGCTAGTGAATTGATTTGTTTTATAGATCATATAAGACTTTTGTGGGAGTAAAGGACTTGACAGTAAACAGGAACCAGATTAACAGATTTTCTTTACACTTGAGCTATTAATTCATAAATTCTATTTTTAAAAAATCAGAAAATGGGGACTCGCTTCTTCATTTGGGGTAGTAGCAGTGAGTGAAAGGGTTTTTGGATCCAGGCTACCACCTCTTGTCATCTACCTCAGAATCGACTGGTTGAAATGAGCAGACTGGACTTGCGAGGGTTTTCACATCAGACATATCTGAAGTATTTTGAGTGTGCAAGAGAGGCGATTGACTCCTTCATGCACTGTGTACGATCAAAACAATTATCCGGGTGCACTAGAAACCATAGGGAAAACTAGAGGAGTTAGGCTTGGGTTGGAAACTGGGCAGGTTATGCTAGAATCTCCCTTTGGCCAAAGACTTATACTGGCCACCCTAGTTTTTAGCAAATAAAGCCAGAAATGACAAGAGCTTTTGAAGCTTCTTAATATCAAAGGCCGGCAGCTTATTAATGGTTGGAGTAGCATTGTCATCATCATCCCCCACTGTAATAAACTAATGTAGTTTTCTCTGCTTGAACTAAAAATTAGATTGCTTTTATCTTTTGGAACTCTTAATTTGGTCACCTACAATCTGAACATAAAATTTCATAAGAAGAATAGTAAGGCTTTCACATTGCTCACAACAATTATCCAAGGCGCAACATTGCCACCAGTATGAGAGAGTGAGGATCATGATTGGCCAGAAATAAGTTCCTTGAACATTTTACACGAACTAACAAAACTAGTAGACATTCCATATAATCACAAATAATCTAAACACTTTTTATGACACTTTACGATCTGAATGGGGTAGACAAAGCGTCATTTGGAATCAATCACAAGTCAACGAGAAGAATGAAAGACAAGGGATATCTAACATTTAGTTCAAGTAGGAAAGACTAGGCTATTTGATTACAGTGGGGATGATGATGGTAATCCAGTCTTTAACAAGCACATCCAAGTCAAGGTTATTGCCATTAACCTCTATATTCCCATTACTGTACTAAAGGCCTAAGCCTGTTGAAAGAAAACTGAAAATTTTTAGTTTAGTGGTAAGCATTGATAAAAGCCAAGCTTTTAGAGAGAAGAAATATGAACTTCAGGGGAGGTTTATAGAAATATTAGCAAAGATGTCAGTGAAATATAGAAAATTTAAATTGAGAAATTGAAGTTGGAAAAAAGATGCCGGAACTCTTGACATGGTACTGTATTTTGAAAATCTTTTGAAGAAAATGAAAATTATATAAACTCAAGGATGTTAGGGACAAATATAGTGTATTATATAACAAGAGTCTTTAAGGGCAAAAAAGGAATGTGGAAAATGGAAAAATTCCAAAGTAAGTGATTTGATTAGATCAGTAGGAGAACTGGTCATTATTTAGTTTACCAGAATATATGGGAACCTAACAAACGGAGATTTATGATAAGAATGGGAAAATGGGCTTGAAACTTATTAAAAACTAAAAAGGGTACACTACTATGCAGAAGTCATATACTGTATTGAAATTATAGAGCATACTTAGAAAATATTTGAGAGCTAGAGGAAAGGTTTGTGAAATTTACCTCCTCTTGCCAAAGGTCAACAGAAAAAGCATAGTTTTGAATGAGGCAACTATTCACCAGGCAAAGGCTATATCATTTTTTTTTTCTTTTTTCTTTTCTTTTCATGAAAAGCCATTCCACAAGTACCAAAGCAGATACGGTTCAGAGGGCATAACAAAGGCAGAAGTTACCATAGTAGAGTAAATTAGTATTATTATTCAAGCATAATAAAGACCATAAGAAAAGACTGGAGCAAATATATCAGAAAAATAATGTAAATGGTGTTCCTAAAGAATCAGCCATGTGACCTCTTCTGTTTATTATATTAAGGGGGAAAGCTACAAAAAAGTGCTTGAAAGGAGGGATCTTGGAACAGTTATGCATAAATGGTGTAGTCCTAATTGCAGACATCTTTAAAAAGTGGAAGAGTTTAGTGAAGGGGAGGAAATGAAAGTTAACATGAGCAAAATAAAACTTAGACTGACTGGAAAGAAAGAAGAGGGAAAGTAGTCAGGAAAGTGGCCCTGTGGCTGTCATGGGAAAGATGTTAGGTGTTAACTCAGCACTGTGTACTGAAGGGATGTAAGAGATGTCACACATTGAATAGGATTTCAAAATACTATAGACACTGAAAACTGGAATAGAGGAATTGGGAAATCATGTTGATGTAGAAGGCAGGCCTTATAAGAGAGAAAATTTCTGTAACCTTATGAACCCTCTAGACTGAAATAGGGATTAAGTGTGTTGTAAGGAAGAGTTGCTGCAGCCTGTTTGAAATTAGAATTTAAGATAGACCACTTGTAAAAAGAAATATCCCTTTAGCTGAGAGAGCAAGACTTTGAGGCATACATAAGCCCAGAACTGCTGTCTTCAACATAAACATGGAGACTAACAAGGAAAATATATCTGAAGAATGTAATGCCCCCCATTTTTGACAAAGACAAGGTCTCAATGATGGAAATCATTTAAAGATGTGGTGAGTAACAGTCCCATGAAAACAAGGATGAAAAATACATAAATGGAAACCTAGATGTACACTGATGGAAGTCCGGCAAGAGACTGCAGAGAACTATTTTGTTATTCAAGCACTCTTAGGGAAAAGTTGTCATAATGTTTATGAAGATATTTTGATTTTTCATTATATATTTTCTTTAGGTTTGAAGTATTATTACTTCAAATTGTCTTTTTTATCCTTAAGTTAACAGATGGAAAGGGATCCAAATTGTTAAAAATTGTTGTAATGGTTTGCTTTATGGGTAGTTATTTCCTTTTTGGGGTAAAGCACTTAATCTTTTCTGCTAAGTTGATTTATGTTAATGATAATTAAACTCTACTTTTGAGACTGAATGAAAACCATTTATGCACATCTTTTACTAAGAAATAAAAAGAAGACTTGATTATTCATTTTGCATGTATTTTTTAATATTTTTAGTATAAATTGCACATCAATTATTTTTTTAATATATAATAATGTTTCTGCTTAATACTCTTCAATAAATGTTTGCTTATGGAAACTTCCCATTAATACTAATGTATTATCATTGTTATGTAAAGCCAGTAAGTGTTTTGTTATGAATAATCAGAGGATATTCATTGTGACCCGGGGTATGATTTTAGGTGCAAATGTTTTCTCTGAAAATTGGGGAATGAAAGATCTTCATTTTGGTGGAATATATCAAGACCAAATCTCCAATAGTTTCTTTAAGTAAAAAGCAATTCCTTTTTCATTTTCATTTATCCATAATCATTACCATTTTTCATCATGGATATTCTTTTATTTGTTAAATTTAGAAAAAGTGGGCCAAAGTTAAACATTTCAGATATCACAATTAATGCATTTTAATGAATCTACCCAAAATTCATATGCTATCACTTCAAATAAGGAAGAGATATAACTAAATTTAGAAATACTGTACTAGAATTTTCCCCTATTTAATAGATAGCCCTTCTTTCTTAACATTTGGACAAGAATGCTTAACTATCTGGTTTAGTTCCAGCTGCATCCTACCTCATCTGCCATTTTAAGGACCTCTTCCCATTAAAGTAGCTTCCTGGCTAGTACAGTGGTAACACGTTTGCCTTGCATTCGCATGGCAACAGGTCAATCCCACCTCAGGACAGTGAGTTTTAAGCTATTTACTAGGAAGGTTACTGCTATGGTTGGGTTCCATAGGGGTTGTATTTGGTGTTGGGCTTACCTGGCTGTTGTTCTTTTGGGTCTAAAACCAGACACCCTCTAACTATTATCAACTAGACATTTGTGGGATGCCTGTTGTGTTTTTCTCTGTTATTGAATATTTTTCTTTGTACTCACTAGCTTGATTACTACTTTGATATGTCTCAGCAGTTTTTTAAATCACATTTTTTGTGAAAATTATAGTCTTTTATTTGCTAAAGTAGACCCTCATTAAATGTGTTAACACAAATGCACAACTATTGCCACTGGCTTTATTACAGAAATATTGAACATCTTTGCATATCAGTGAAGCTGAGAAAATCAGGTTTTTCAAAACAATTGATCTACATCCATCAGGGTGGCTAGGGATTTGGAATTTGTGAGAATGAGCACACAAAATGCTATTGACTTGGACAAGTTTGAGAAAATTATTCTTTGTCAAAAGTTTATCCCATGAGAATCTATTATCTTAGCCAAACAGTTAAGTAGGAAAATCCAGATTCATCCGAATAAATGGTCTTGACATTCGTCAGTATGCAAAACTCAGTTCTGGGTCCTTTAATGAACAAATTCAGGGTCTTTATGAACAGCAGAGATTGCTCTGATGGTTCAAATTTTGTTTACAGTATTAGGATTAGGGGTTCCGATCGTCCTCTGTCTAAGAATGTGATGTTTTTTTCATGTTTAAAGTTTAGTCACAAAGTCTCACAAGGCGTTGGATCCAAGTCAGATAACTTTAATGTTAGGGTTCATTATGTTAGAAGTGATGCTACATCTTTTGATATTTGTATGAATTTTTCTTTGGAATGGGTTATAGCAGCAGCTCAATGGTGTGCCAAGTTGGTATTTGCCAAGAATTACACTGAAGAAACAGGTTTATTTTATTTATGCTGGCTTTAGTTTCTATAGTAGCTGTTGGAGAGTTGAACCAAATAGGATTGGTTTGTTTTAGTGATTAAATTTTAATCAATTTTGGATTTAACTTTTTGTTTGGAATATTCTTGGGTAGATTATGTAGATAAAAGACTAGGTAAAAAAAGGTGGTATTTAGAACACAAACTGGAGAATAAATTTATATCAAACTTTAATATAAGAAGGGGTGTTACAAAGATGTTAGACTTGAAAGTCTAGGGTATTAAATCAGTTTTAGGCCTATTAATGGCCTTTCTCTTTCCTTCACTGATCCACCTCCATCACTGTGTGGAAATCTACAATATGAAAATCAGGATGTTCATAGAAATAAATAAAATTTTGATAATGAAATTTATTTGTATGCTCCTGCCCACCCTCATCCCAGTACTGGACTTTTGGTATATAGGGAATAAGGTTTAGTTTCGATTTCATTAGCCTCTAGATTGCTTCAGTACTGTATTAGAGGCCTAACTATCTATAGGAATTGTAGTTTTTCAGAGGTGAACGTCAACATAGTTATGCTTCAAAAGGGAAACAATATGAACATTCAGCAGAATACAGAAATAAATTTTGTCAATCGCTTCGAGCCCTAACCCCTCACTAAATGATTGGGCCCTCAAATCCTAGGCCCCCCTTTTTTTTAGACATCTTACTTGACTCATCTTAGCACCAAAATTAGATAAGATGGTACCTTACAACATTTATTGTTCTAAAGTTGATTAATTTTTCATTTCCATTGATTTATGTGGGCTGGTTCATCGGCAAAAGCCTTGAAAGATGCAGAGCATTTGACCGACATTGTAGAGTTTGAAAGAAAATCAAAATTATGTACAAAGATACAAAACACCACCGCAAAATAAAGCTATTGAGCGATATCATGTACAGTAGTAATTTGTAAACGGAAACTGAACAACGTGGCATACTGAATGCTACAGTAGGTTGGAGAGATATGCTTCAGTCACTGACAAAATTAGCATCTAGGATACTGATCTGAGGCCTCTTGAGTTATCTATATTTTAATCTGTGGTTTATTTTAGCCATGAATATGCTTATTTTACCACAGAAATGCTTAAAATCTAGAAAAATTATAAATATGTATTGGCTGCGGAAACCTACGATATACTGACGAGTCTACAAAATAAATATAAATTAGATAGAAGAAGGTAGTATAATGAGGGTCCAATAGGTGACCAGTGATATGGCAAGGGAGTAGTGTATTCCAGAAATTCTTGGATATTTCCTTCCCTCTTACTATTATAGGTTTGTTTTTAAATTTCTAGTTCATATTTGCTATAAAGGAATAAGGTCCTTAAAATGGCTTCTGCGATAATATGCAGCTGGAAGGAAGGGTTTTTGTTTGAAATAGGCCAAATTCTTGTAGTTTCAAAGTTTTTCAGGTCTCATCCTTCTTTGGGGAAAACTGTAGCATATGAATTCTGGGTAAGTATTGTAATCATTTATGTAATTTTAAGAATTGTTATACTTTGATATTATATTTTGCCATTTTGAGTAGTTTCTTTTTTTTTTTAACTCCTAAAGCAATAATCACAATGGCCATATTTGGCCTTTCAAAAGCCTTTAGTATTTATCAATCTTCAAAAGTTACCTAGTACAATATTTAAAACTGAGACAGGGAATTCCAATGGCTGTAAAACCATATACACTATGGTGAGGCCTATTTATCTGTAACTTTGTTATTTACAGAACCTTGGTACTGAGATTACATTTCTTACATCTTTAATGTATATTATAAGATATTCAAGCTTTCCTAATATGATGTTTATCAAATAGATACACTCAAAAATAACATTCTCTCCTGAACTTCAAATTTCAATGCATTTGAATCTACTAAAAAAGAATTTGGATTAAGCCTTTGTTCTAATTTCCTCTTGTTTGGGTAAGGTCATGATTTTTATCTTTACTGATTTTGTTATGAATAAAATAGCGTATACCTGAAGTGTATTTAGTAGCTTGTGAGAAGATTCATTTGAATTTTTTTTATCAAATATTTACTTTTTTTTTTTTTCGTTGGCCGGTTGTTTGTAATTGATTTATTCTATAAGACATCTACTTTCATTGGTGATTAGCCGCTTGGTTTTATTTTATGTTGTGTAACCTAAAAGTAACGACTAAAAAAAACAGTATCTAGTCACCTGAAATATCTGAATAGATGTATTGTGTATATTGCAGCATTGTTATCTTTTGTTTCTTTTAGGTTAAATGTTTAAGGGGCTACTTTCTTGTATTGTCGAGTGTTCTTGTCGTAAATAAGTTTGAGGTATTCTTTGGTTATTTCAGCAGCATACAGCTACATTTTTGACATTACTCTCAGCCCATTCCACCCATCATCTAAATTTCTTCTTGTAGTTTTGTTGCTACTTCTCTATAATTTCTTTAACCCACCATGTGTTTAGTCATTTTTCTATTAGTCATTATTGTAGTGCATACATCTGAAGTTCTTGTTGTCACCTTAATAGAAATAGCAGCTTCACATGAGCAGGTCATCAAAGAAGTTAATGTTAAAAATAGCTCCTTTTATTTTTTTATTACTACTTATCATGAAGATTTTTTACTGCTTTGATATTATCCTATGCCATTAGGATGAATATTTTTGATTTGTTTTAACATTCACATTAGGGGTATCACATTAAGGGAATGTACAGTATAGTTTAGACATTGATCTCATCCAAGAATTTTGCTGTTAAACAGCTGTAAGAATAAAGATGCCTTTATTCTCTAAGGGTATTCTATGCTTGATAAGGAAGTGAAAGGTACATTTCTGAATATTTATTTCATTTCCGTTGAGCAGTTCATTTTTTATGGCAAGTATATAATTTTCTTTTACAGAAAAGGTTCAATTTTAATCATTCCAAACAGGGAAACTAGCTCTTAGATGTATTATGTTGGTGTAGGTTTTTCTTTTACACAGCAGATCCATTGTTTTTAATAGTTTTTCAAGTGGGTAAAGTAGGGCAATCTCTCCATATTCATTAAATACTCCTTAAATAAAAGGTTTGATATGCTATTTAGAAAAGTATTGCAATGCCCGTCATAAAAGATTTGGTCAATTTAAAGGTTGGAAGAAATGGTACCCTTGAAATAATTCAACCAGATTAGTTTAGACTTAATTTGTAGTAACATTTACACTACAGAAGCTCCATAAGAAAAATGCTTGTAGGACACATTTTATTTTGTTCTCTCAGGTCACATTAAATATCTTGTTATATTCTTAGTATTAAACCAAATTTATTGAAGACTTGGAAAATGAAAAAAATTCCTTTCATTTTTGAGTGAAATTATTTTATAGTGTTACTAATGTTACTTTCTCATTCAAAGCTGCAAAGGAAATATACATATTGAATCTTTTGTGATCATTAGATTCATTAGTATCATGATCAAACTTTATCTATACTGTACATGACTTCTATTTGCATAATTTTAATTGAAAAATATTAGTATTTTTATTATAGCTATTCTTTATATAGTATTTAATGTAGAAATTTTCACATGTACTAAGCAGCAATGTTATAACTTTCTTTTAATTAATAAACAAACAGCTTCATGAAAATATAATTACATAAAGGATGTAGGCTATGGGAGATGAATATGAGTGCATTCAGATATGGTAAAATTTCAATATTTTGAGAGCTCTTTGAACTTTGCCATAATTTATTTTTAATCTCTCTCTCTCTCTCTCTCTCTCTCTCTCTCTCTCTCTCTCTCTCTCTCTCTCTCTCTCTCTCTCTCTCTCTCAATATTAATATATTTCTTTTATACAGAGGAACCTCCAGAATGGAATCTATGGCACATAATTCTAGTAGCTTCCATTTTGCTATTTCTCCTCCTGGCAATAATTGTCATATCCCTGGGATGGCTCTGGCATCATAGAAAGGTGGGTTGTTTGTGTTTCAACTTTGTTCATTAGGAAAATTATAGTGATCTTATATTTTTGGCTATGTTCTCAAGAGAATATTTTTATATATTTATTAAATTTTTGTCTTCTCTTTAAGAACTGTTGTTATATCGGATTAAAGTTTAAGTTTCCTTTGTACATTTACCTTGCACATTTTTGGGGTCTGATGAATTTGTCTGTTTTGTTGTTATTTAACATTCAAGAAAGTTTGTGTTAAAAATTAGTGGATGTTGAAATTATATTCTATTTTTAATAAATGATACTTATAGTTATTTACCATTATTTTGTGGTGATAGATGACTCTCTCTCTCTCTCTCTCTCTCTCTCTCTCTCTCTCTCTCTCTCTCTCTCTCTCTCTCTCTCTCTCTCTCTCTCTCTCTCATAAATAAAATCTTTATTTTTTCTTTCCATTCACTATTGAGGCTTTATAATCAAGTACCACAGAGCTAAATACTCTACTATAAAATATCATGCATCACAACACGAATTAAACTCCGGTTAACGTTATGCGATTTAAGTCACAGTACAGTGGAACCTCTACACACGAACGTATCTACATCCGAATTTTCTAACATCCGAAGTAAAATTCAAGCAATTTTTCGACTCTACACCCGAATTTTATTTCCACACACGAATCAAGTAATTTTCGTCGTACCGGTTGTATCCAAATTTTTCGACACGCGAAGTACAATTCGAACACGTTCCTACTCTACACCCGAATTTTTTTTCGACACCCGAAGTAAACAATACCCGTACGCGTAGATGGTACTCATAGCGCCGGATGTATTTTTTATTTCCGCCGGTAGAAGGCAGCACTTCGACCTCGGAGGGACCCTCAATTAGCGTGGCTTGGGTCATTCCTCTGTTCTCGTCGCTTCGTGTGGTTGTGCCCTCTGCGTTCTGCTATTAACTGTATTTTAATCGTGATTTTACGTACATCCTTTAACGGTTTTTTACGTAAAGCATGGGTCCTAAAAGGCTTAGTTTCGCAAGTGGTAGTGGTAGTGGTGAGAAAAGGAAGAAGGAAATGCTTTCTTTAGAAGTAAAGCAAGAAATTATTGAAAAGCATGAGCGTGGCGTCCGCGTGAGTGAACTTGCAAAAGAATATGGCCGAAATGTGTCGACGATCTCGACAATCTTGAAACAGAAAGAAGCCATTAAAGCAGTGAAACCTTGATCACCATCATTTCAAAACGTCATAGCCCTGTCATAGAAGAGATGAAACGACTTCTGCTAATCTGGATCAAGGACAGAGAGATTGTTGGCGACACCATCATCTGCGAGAAGGCGCACGCCATCTTCACTGACTTGAAGGAGGCGAGCTCTGGGGGTGATGCTGGGGAGAGTTCAACCGAACCTTCCTCAGACGATTTCAAGGCATCTCGTGGCTGGTTTGAAAAATTTAAGAAACGGTCCGGGATTCATTCAGTTGTTCGCCACAGAGAGGCTGCTAGTGCGGACACAAAGACTGCAGCTGACTTTGTGAAGAGCTTTGAAAGGATCGTGCAGGAAGAAGGCTACGTAGAGCAGCAGGTGTTAAATTGTGATGAAACCGGGCTGTTTTGGAAGATGCCCAGTCGAACCTACATCACTGCCAAAGAGAAGAAATTGCCTGGGCATAAGCCAATGAAGGGTCGGTTGACTCTTGCCCTATGTGCCAACGCTAGTGGGGACTTTAAAGTCAAGCCCTTTCTGGTTTACTATCGGAGAACCCTAGGGCCTTTAAGGCACACAACGTCGGTAAGGATCAGCATCATGTTTGCTGGCGATCCAACTGGAAGGCCTGGGTCACTAGGCAATTCTTTGTCCAATGGGTTAACCAAGTTTTCGGTCCTTCTGTGAAGAAGTATCTTCATGAGCAGAAATTGCCTTTAAAGTGCCTGCTATGCCTTGACAGTGCACCCGCTCACCCCCCCCCCTCCCCTCCAGCCCATGGACCAGCAAAGTCATCTCGAACTTCAAGAAGTTCTCCACCAAGCACCTATTCAAGCAGTGCTTTAATGTCACGCAAAGCACAAACTTAACTTTGCGTGAATTTTGGAAGAGCCACTTTAACATCGTGCACTGCTTGAAGATCATAGATCAGGCTTGGGTGGGATTAACTCGACGAACGCTCAATTCTGCCTGGAAGAAGCTGTGGCCTGATGCAGTTTCTCCCCGAGATTTTGAGGGTTTTGACCCCGAACCTGATCCCGTGGTGGGTGCAGCGGAAGACGTAGAGGAAATCGTCTCCCTTGGCAAGTCC
>NC_090732.1:102804823-102822323 GCF_036898095.1 Palaemon carinicauda
CGAAGATGGAGCATACAGTAAACGAATGGAAGGTCTCCGTTTCAGGCAGCGTCATAAAGAAAAACATTATATAAATGGCATTCATTTCTTTTATTTGGAAGTTCTAAGAAAAATTAAGTAGAACATTGGTAATAAGAAAATCAACATATATTCAGTACAGTGGAACCTCTACACACGAACGTATCTGCATCCGAATTTTCCAACACCCGATGTAAAATTCGAGCAATTTTTCGACTCTACACCCGAATTTTATTTCGACACATGTAGTAAGCAATTTTCGTCGTACCGGTTGCATCCGAATTTTTCGATAAAAGAAGTACAATTCGAACACGTTCCTACTCTACACCCGAATTTTTCGACACGCGAAATACAATTCGAACACGTTCCTACTCTACACCCGAAGTAAACAATATAGTACCCGTACGCATACGCGTAGATGGTACTCATAGCGCCGGATGTATTTTTTATTTCCGCCGATAGAAGGCAGCACTTCGACCTCGGAGGGACCTTCAATTACCGTGGCTTGGGTCATTCCTCTGTTCTCGTCGGCTTCGTGTGGTTGTGCCCTGTGCGTTCTGCTATAAACTGTATTTTAATCGGGATTTTTTACGTTCATCCTTTTACGGTTTTTTACGTAAATCATGGCTCCTAAAAGGCTTAGTTTCGCAAGTGGTAGTGGTAGTGGTGAGAAGTAAAGCAAGAAGTTCTTGAAAAGCATATGGCCAAAATCTGTCGACGATCTCGACAATCTTGAAACAGAAAGAAGCCATTAAAGCAGTGAAACCTTCTAAGGGGATCACCATCATTTCAAAACGTCGTAGCCCTGTCATAGAAGAGATGAAACGACTTCTGCTAATCTGGATCAAGGACAGAGAGATTGTTGGCGACACCATCACCGAAACTATCATCTGCGAAAAGGCGCATGCCATCTTCACTGACTTGAAGGAGGCAAACTCTGGGGGTGATGCTGGGGAGAGTTCAACCGAACGTTTCTCAGACGATTTCAAGGCATCTCGTGGCTGGTTTGAAAAATTTAAGAAACGGTCCGGGATTCATTCAGTTGTTCGCCATGGAGAGGCTGCTAGTGCGGACACAAAGGCTGCAGCTGACTTTGTGAAGAGCTTTGAAAGGACCGTGCAGGAAGAAGGCTACGTAGAGCAGCAGGTGTTCAATTGTGATGAAACCGAGCTGTTTTGGAAGAAGATGAACCAGTCGAACCTATATCACCGCCAAAGAGAAGAAATTGCTTGGGCATAAGCCAATGAAGGATTGGTTGACTCTTGCGCTATGTGCCAATGCTAGCGGGAACTTTAAAGTCAACCCCTTACTGGTTTACCATTCGGAGAACCCTAGGGCCTTTAAGGCACAGAATGTGGATAAGGACCAGCTTCATGTTTTCTGGCGATCCAACTCGAATTCCTGGGTCACTACAGAGGAGCTCAAGGAACTTCATGCTATGTCTGAGCACATGAGTGATGACGAGGAAGGGATCGAGGAGGTAGAACATGTGTTAGGTTCGGCGCGAATAAAAGAGGTGTTAGGAAAATATCAAGACGTGGTCGACTTCATCGACAAATACCATCCCAAAAAAATTGCAGGTTTGTCGTGTAGTTGTGCAGTTCGATGATGTTTGCCTAACTCATTTTCGAAACATTCTGAAAAGCCGTACCAAGCAACTTTCTATCGATAGATTCTTTATAAAAACTGCGAAGCGCACTCGTGATGAAGAGAAAGGAAGTGGTTCAAAGAAAACGGCAAAGAGTGAAGAGAAAAAAATTCAATCAATTTTAAGTGTAGAGAGTGAAAGTTATTAAAATTAATCATCAAAAAAAAAAAAAGAAAATGTAAAGAAAAATATAAAGTATAAAAATGAAAAAAAAATAATAAGATAAGTTAGGTTAAAGTTCACTTAGTGTAAGTTAGAATAAGTTACGGTAGTGTACGTTTATCGTAGTCACCCTCTCTACCTCCTCGCCGCCCGTCCGTCTCCTCTCTGCGTAGAAAGACCGACACCTGCGCTGGACTTTCTAAGGTAAAGTGACGCTAAAAACCCGTTTCTTTTTTTTTATTATATTTTTATAATTATTCTTTTTTACATGTATATTATCTAATTTAGAGTGCATATTGTCATGTGTAATTATGTGTTGTAATTTATTAAGGAGATATCATAGGTTTTTGTGCTCAACCACGGATTAATCCTATTTCAATGTATTCTTATGGGAAAATTCGTTTCTACATCCGAACATTTACTACACCCGAAGTCGGTTGTGGAACGGATTAAATTCGTATGTAGAGGTACCACTGTACTTGGTAAGATTGCTGTCGATGCAAAAACTAACCTATACACAGATGTGTAAATGCGTCTGTTTCTTGTTATGATCAGAGATAAACGTAAACAAAACATTGGTTGTCGTTTTTTAATGTGCTATTTGGCGTGCTTAGGAAACGCATGATATAAAATCGACTTTATTTTTATAATTCTGGATTTTCAATGATACAACAAAAGCTAGTCTATAGAGTGATGGTTTTGCTATTCACCAGTTATCTTATACAATACTGTAGATATGACAAACATTAGAATTTGTCTGTATTTTGGGTCGTGTTATAATGGGAAATATAGGTGTTTACACCCATCCTGGCTGTCTTTTTAACCTTTTTTCAAGTTATTAGAACTTTAAAGTATATTAAATGTTTGATTTATGTACAAGAACAATTTGGTATTGTAAAGAAATTCAGTATATTACATAGAAAGTATTGAAAATGGGTAGTAAACACGTTTGAATAGGCAAGTTGCTGGTTGCCATGGCCCCAATGGAATTATTTCTGTTAGTTGTGTGTTTCGAAATATGCGATTTTCCATTTATACGAGGTCACTGATCGACCAAATTCTCGCATAATTCAGGACCCTACTATATATATATATATATATATGTATGTATATATATATATTATATATATATATATATATATACTGTATACGTACATATATATATATATATATATATACATACATACATACATACATACATATATATATTGATATATATATATATATATATATAAATATATATGTATGTATATGTATAAAAATAAATATATATACATATATTATATATATATTATATATATATATATATATATATTGAAATATATATATATATATATATATATGTATGTATGTATATTATGTATGTATGTATTTTTTTACTTAACCTAGTCATTGTCTGATTTGCTTTTTTCAATCTCTCACTAATAATTCTAAACACACTGTATTGGAGATCATAGTACCTAAATACTTTAATGATTCTACCTCATTAATCCTTTCTCCTTCCAATGATATTTCATCTGTCATTGCATACTCTGTTCTCATCATCTCTGTTTTTCTTCTATTTATCTTAAGCCCAACCTCTCATGATATTTCATGCATTCTGGTAAGCAAGTATTGCAAATTTTGTGGTGTCCTGCTAATAAGGACACCATCATCAGCATACTCTAGGTCTGCTATGTTCCTATCATCAATCCAGTCACCACCACCTAATGAAGAAGATTTGAAATGAGGGTAAAATCCAAGAGAGATGAATTCGAATTAGCAGAACTATCTAAAACAATAAACTAGCTAAAAAATAGAAGTCAGTCGTAAACACAATCAGACTAAAATCGAGTGAACACCAGAGAAAGCAAGAAGAATCAAATTGATTAAAAGAAGACTTGGAACAGAATGCCAAGAGATGTTTGCTTTAAAGGAGGAAAATGGAAATATCAACAATATAGATGGAGTAATAAGATCACAGAGATTTCTATATAATGCTATATGATAGTCATAAAAGAAATAACTTGGCCAATAAAAATGAAACACCTGAGCCAGTACCAAACATAACAATAGCAGAAGTAATGAAAGCATTAAAAAAAAGGCAAAGCAGGAGATGTCATAACAATTGATTTAGTGAAAGAGGTAGGAAATTTCATAGTAGTGAAACTGGCTTTTTACCTACAGCATGGAAAAACTTGATCATTATATTATACTAATTCACAAAGAGGGAGACATAAAAGACCTGAAAATTTCCGACCAATAAATTTTCTCTCTAAAATGTATAAAATATTTACAAATCTCTTATTAGGCCAAATAGAAAGACATAGACTTTGATAAACCGAGAGTAGGTAGGCTTTAGAAGTGGATATTTAATAACTGACCATATCCTTATAATTAGGCTAACCGACTAATGGAAAAAATTTAGAGCAATGACAAAGCACTGTTTATGGCATTTATAGACTAAGAAAGCTTTTGATTCTGTCAAAATATCAGCAGTAATGAAAGCCCCTCACAGACAAGGAATAGATGAATCTTCCGTTAGAACATTTGAAAATATCTATAGTGGAAGTACAGCAGTTCTAAAACTACATAAAGATAGTGAGAAAATTTCTATTGAGAAAGGAGTTAGACAGGGAGACCCCATCTCTCCTAAATTATTCACAGCAGGCCTAGAAGTACAGTAGTTTTTAAAAATTTAGATTGAGAAAATGTAGGAATTAGTATTGATAAGGAATACCTTAACAACTTAAGATATGCAGATAACTATAGTAAATCATGGGAAGAATTGCAAAAGATGATAGAAGATTTGAATAGAGTAAGCAGAAATATAAGATTGAAAATGAATATGAGTAAAACTAAGTTAATATTCAATGACAATGCTGCTACATCAAATAAAGAGTTATGGACAAATCTTTAGAGATTGTTAATGAATATCCATAGGAGAGACAGTAAGTGTTTCACACAAGACCAAAATTGGAGAGGTTTTGGTAAACAACATACTGTATAATGAAAAGTAAAATCCCAATATCTCTAAAAAGTATTCAATCAGACGGTCCTACCAGTTTTAACTTATGCATCAGAAACTTGGAGCCTTACTAATGCCTTAGAACACAAGCTAGTTAGAATTCAGAGAGCTATGGAATAACAAAAGAGTCATAAAAAGAGCAACATGGATGCAAAAGCAAACTAAAGTAAGGGATATTATAACAACTTGTAGTAAAAAGAAATGGACCTGGGCAGGCCCCCCAATGAGTTTGACATAATAGATGGACATTAAAAATAACATAATGGGCCCTTAGAGATTGTAAAGGAAGTATGGGAAGGAAGAGAAGATGCCGAATTGACAAACTAAAAAAGTTTGTGGGTGTGGACTGACATAGAAAAACCACAAACAGACAGAAGTGAAGGACATATATATATATATATATATATATATATATATATATATATATATATATATATATATATATATATATATATATGTACATATATATATATTTATATATATATATATATATATATATGTATATACATATATATATATATATATATATATATATATATATATATATATATATTGTGATGTAATATGCAGGCTACACTCTTTAAAGGAAGTATCAATCAGATTCTCAACTTGACACCGTATCGTCGCGTGAACCAGATCATCTAATTGACACTGATATCTTTTAAAGGTGAACTTATTAATGCCATTAACAGTTCATTGTCACGAGTTCATGAATAGAAGTGAATTTTGAGCTGCACCTCATGTTGGAACATACAGTACAGTGGCTTAGAATTAGGGTGGTAAGTTCATGGACAGAATTATGCTCTTTTTATGTCTAATCACGGACTAATAAACACCAAAATCTAAAACATAACTACATTTATTTCATAAAAAATTTATCAAGATTTTCTCAGTGTTACCAAGTAAAGAAGAAAAGATAAAAACTACAATTCAGACTTGGAATATCCCTTCTAGATTCACAATGTTAACAATCAATCAGAAAGATAAAACGATTGCTTCTATCACATCTAGGTTCACAATGTTAACAATCAATCAGAAAGATGAAACGGTTGCTTCTATCACTTCTAGGTTCACAATGTTAACAATCAATCAGAAAGATGAAACGGTTGCTTCTATCACTTCTAGGTTCACAATGTTAACAATCAATCAGAAAGATGAAACGGTTGCTTCTATCACTTCTAGGTTCACAATGTTAACAATCAATCAGAAAGATGAAACGGTTGCTTCTATCACTTCTAGGTTCACAATGTTAACAATCAATCAGAAAGATGAAACGGTTGCTTCTATCACTTCTAGGTTCACAATGTTAACAATCAATCAGAAAGATGAAACGATTGCTTCTATCACTTCTAGGTTCACAATGTTAACAATCAATCAGAAAGATAAAACGATTGCTTCTATCACTTCTAGGTTCACAATGTTAACAATCAACCAGAAAGATAAAACGATTGCTTCTATCACTTCTAGGTTCACAATGTTAACAATCAACCAGAAAGATAAAACGATTGCTTCTATCACTTCTAGGTTCACAATGTTAACAATCAACCAGAAAGATAAAACGATTGCTTCTATCACTTCTAGGTTCACAATGTTAACAATCAACCAGAAAGATAAAACGATTGCTTCTATCACTTCTAGGTTCACAATGTTAACAATCAATCAGAAAGATAAAACGATTGCTTCTATCACATCTAGGTTCACAATGTTAACAATCAATCAGAAAGATAAAACGATTGCTTCTATCACTTCTAGATTCACAATGTTAACAATCAGTCAAAAAATAGATGCAATTATAAAAACATAAATGAATGGAACAACACCATTTTACTCAACACTTTTCTGTGCCATAAAAACAATCAATCAATTCATTAAGATATCAGTAGAAAATTAGGGTTACTTTAGAGTAATAAAAAAGCTGTGACACCATTTATGGTAATCCATAACTATAACGCAACTTCACCAAAGAAAAATACTTGAATTCTAAATACTTTCTCATATCAAAACTTCTAAGATAAGATAACTTGATTCAAATTATGACTTCTTTTCTAATAGTCAAATTAATTGCAAGTGGTTGACAAGGATCTTTCTAAATTACTCCCTTACTTAAATTCTCCTTAACAGGTTTGTATGATAACATAATAAAAGCTTAAAACAAAATGTATGAAAACCATGATAGGAAATTAATTATAAATAGATAGGAATGGCATTAAAAGGAAATATGTTATGATCTGTTATTTATTTATTGAACTTAAAGAAAATTAAATCGCTAATGTGTCTGACATGCGTAGTAGTATTGTGTGTTTGTACGTACCAGAAAGTAATGTTCGTTGCTTTTTAAACTTGATTATGTACTTATTTATATAAAATTTATTGTAAATAGCTATCCATTAGACTAAAAGGAAAAATATGTTACAATATTTTGTTTAATTATCGAAATGATAAAAAAAAAATCGCTGTTTGATATGCATACACAGTAGCATTGTGTGTTCGTACAAACAATAGTTTTGTTAATTGCGCTTTTAACTTGAAAATGTACTTATTGGTATAAAATTTATTTTAGATTAAGAATCATGAGATTAAAAGGAAAAAAATGTGAGGGGGGGTGTCAAGCAACAACCGACAGTGGTGACAAGAGTAATGTCAGTGTGTGTGAATGCATATGGGTAATAACTTATTTTACTATGAAAGAAATACAAGTAGGGTAAGAAAGTGTGTTGTTATTGCATCTGTGACCTTCAAACATATCAATATTATGTTTGTTCAAGTTTCATAGTAAAAAATCCCAAAGTAGACAGACTTTCCCATTATTTCTTATGAAGAAATTGTTTCATTAACTTGACATCTCCTGGAACACACACACACATACACACACACACACATATATATATATATATATATATATATATATATATATATATATATATATATATATATAAACTGTTACGGGCCCGTGGTGTGAGTCCGGCCTTGCTTAAAGTACTCAGGGCAGTAATAAAGAAAAGGAATAATGAAAAGGTCGCATAAGACAAGGGATACCGACAAATAGATATATTTACAATGATATTTAAATAAAAATTAATAAAAGAAAGGGGAGCACAACAGATAATTATATTTTTATTTAAGCCACGAAGAGCTTTGAGTGGAGTTTGATGGACTGTGGATGAGACTTTCTCAGCACAGCCATCACATTCCCTGGAAAGGGAAATAAATTGAATTATTAACAGAACACTTACTTCTACTGGCTGGGAACACGATGAAGTCGTGTGGTTAAAACCTTTTAAGCAGATTAAATGAAAGTGCAAAGCTTAGGGACTTAAACACTAGACGTGGGAGTCAACACTGTCACAGGGTGAATTGATTAAGGATAGGAGCAAACGGCACATGTGGTTTGGGTTTAGGGAATAGGTTAAAAGGTTCAGTGGTTAGGATCTTTCTTTAAAGGATAAAAGGAAAAATGGGATGTGGTAAGGAAGGGATGGGAGGTTGGGTAAGGATGATGATGATCTCAAAATCAGACACCTTACCTTAGTAAAAAGGACTCTGGTTCCTCCCTTGTGGAGGGTATGTCAGGTCCAGCCTCCCTGATGTCTTGAGTGTGAAGAGAGTAGATGTTTCCCTCATGGAGGTCGAGTCACTAAGAGTGAGACCCAGTTTTTCCTGGGTAGATTCAACCCCACTTGGCCCCCAATTGGGGGTGGTAGGGGGAATTGGCCTGACCGCTGTCCTATTGGTCAGGCTTTGTCACGTGTCCCTACAGCCTTCACATCTCGCTTCCCTCCTTCTCCTGGGATCTCAACGCTGCTACGTGGTTCATAAAGGCTGTCTGGAAATGAGACCTCAGGGGAGTAGACTGGTATAGGATGGTTGGAGGGGTGTGAGACTCTGGGTAGGGTCCCAAAACTTGTGGCCTGCCGACCAAGTCCTTGCTGGTGGGGTCTTTGTTTGAAAGAAAGGTGGTGCAATGACCTCCAATAATAACAGCCCCCCATTTTAGCAGAGATTTTGTCCTAAACCAGGGTAAGAACTCTGCAAGCAAGGTCTGAAGCCACTAGCCTTAATGACTCCTCCCTCAGTGAGTCTCACCACGATAATGAATTAATTTCTAAGCTGCAACTAGGGTCATAATTTTTCTTTATTTTGATTGTAAATTAACTTTAAGTCCCACCTAGAAATAAGTATGCTGGCTGTGAGGCAACGACTAAAGAAAATTAAAAATGCAAAAATAAAAATTAAAATGCAAAAATGGTTAAAGTTAAGTGACCTAGTGTAGTGGGACACATGAAAATTAAAACAAATTGGCATATATGCCAAAAGATAAAATAAATACATAATACATTAAATGTAACTAATGATGCCAAGATGGCCCCTCAAGTTTATCTAAAATTTCTTCATAAAACCCAAATTAACCTACTGACTATGGCTACATTGTGGACATGGCACTGTGCATTGGACTAATGCCAGGAGAACATATCTCTCTGCTCTGAGCTCTTTAGGCACTTGACCTTCCAGTTGTAGTTCTGGAGGTCCATGCCCCACCTCATGAGCCCTTTATTCCCTTTACGTAGCTGAGTCATGTAGGTTAGAGGGTTATGGTCCTTTAGGAATGTCTGTGGGAACTCGCGGTTAGCATGATAGGCACTGGCACACCTAGTAGTCGCAGCAACGAGGCAGCGAGTGGAACGATCGGTCATTGTCAGTCAAAAAAAATTTCCGCTCTTACTCCGGGTTAGGAAACCTACATACTCCATCAACACAATAAAAGGAATACCTGCGGATGGAACGGGTTGGAGAGGAGCCCTTGGCACTACCTGGTTTGGGTTGCCGGCAACTTGGCACGGATGGCAGGAGGTTACGGAAACCTTAATACTCTTCTGCAAGCCCGGCCAGAAGAAATGAGGCTGGAGCAGTTGGGTTTTGCGCTTCACCCCAGAGTGCCCTTCCAGTCCCTCGTGGGCCATTCGTAGCACCGACAAGCGGGAATTACGGGGGACAACTACATGCTGGCGCAGGGCCTTAGCAGGATCATGAGGGCCTCGGGTGATTCTGAGGAGCACCCCATCCTTCTGCAGGAAGTTCTCCTTTGAGAGAGTAATCATTTCTGCTTCGGCTGAATAGGCAGCTTCCCTGTAGTTTTTCAGCGTCTCGTCTGACAGCTGAGATCTGATGGGCTCTGTTTGGCTCCTTTGGGTCTCTGGAATAATGGGTGGTTCCCTTTGGTCCTCCTCTGAGACCTCTGGCCTGGTGGGAAGCATCATTGCTTTAGCTGGGGAGCTCTCTCAGGTACGAGGCTTAGACTCATTGCTGGCGGAGGAAGACTCTTGGGCCTCCTCACTTAACCAAGGTATTTCCCCAAGGTTAATGTCACCAAGCCATTCGTCTTCCCCTGCAGGAAGCATCCTCACTGTTTTGGGCTCTGGCTTGGCAACCTTCATGCACCTGAGGGGCACTTGCTGTACCACCTTCACGGGATCTTGACCCAAACGAAAGTTGTAGCCCTCATGTCTGAGATCACTCACTGCCCCTAGTCCGTACTTCCTATGGAGCTGGGGCTTGGTTATCTGGAACTCCACTGTAGGGAGTTTTTTGGTGACTCCTTCCATGAACTGGACCTTCTTGCAATTGTCCTGCTGGACTTTGGCAACATTGCATTGAGGGAGCAAGTTTTTGAGCTGTGCCAATCGGGCGTTCATCTCCTGCATTTTTAATTCATGCAACTCTCTCTCTCTCTCTCTCTCTCTCTCTCTCTCTCTCTCTCTCTCTCTCTCTCTCTCTCTCTCTCTCTCTCTCTCTCATACCGCGTCCTTTCTTGATCCGTTCTCCGGGCATTGGCTTCATCCATGAGTTCCCGCACATACCTTCGCAATGCCTCTCCCTCATAGCCTTGTGGTTTTGCCAAATCCACAAATGCACTGATCTCAGCAGCAGTCATCTTGCTAATTGTTTGTGGAGACAGCGACAAGAACAAACTCAACTGCACAAGGTACAATGTTGACCGTGCAAGAAATTACACGTAGGGGAAAGACGCTCTACCCTTACGCAAGAGTCTCATGGAAGGAAGGATGAAGATGGGGATACCGACAAGTAGATATATTTACAATGATATTTGAATAAAAATTAATAAAAGAAAGGGGAGCACAACAGATAATTATATTTTTATTTAAGCCACGAAGAGCTTTGAGTGGAGTTTGATGGACTGTGGATGAGACTTTCTCAGCACAGCCATCACATTCCCTGGAAAGGGAAATAAATTGAATTATTAACAGAACACTTACTTCTGCCGGCTGGGAACACGATGAAGTCGTGTGGTTAAAACCTTTTAAGCAAATTAAATGAAAGTGCAAAGCTTAGGGACTTAAACACTAGACGTGGGAATCAACACTGCTGTCACAGGGTGAATTGATTAAGGATAGGAGCAAACGGCACATGTGGTTTGGGTATAGGGAATAGGTTAGAAGGTTCAGTGGTTAGGATCTTTCTTTAAAGGATAAAAGGAAAAATGGGATGTGATAAGGAAGGGATGGGAAGTTGGGTAAGGATGATGATGATCTCAAAATCAGACACCTTACCTTAGTAAAAGGACTTTGGTTCCTCCCTTGTGGAGGGTATGTCAGGTCCAGCCTCCCTGATGTCTTGAGGGTGAAGAGAGATGTTTCCCTCATGGAGGTCGAGTCACGTAGAGTGAGACCTAGTTTTTCCTGGGTAGATTCAACCCCACTTGGCCCCCAATTGGGGGTGGTAGGGGGAATTGACCTGACCGCTGTCCTATTGTTCATGCTTTGTCACATGTCCCTACATCCTTCACATCTCGCCTCCCTCCTCCTGGGATCTCAACGCTGCCACGTGGTTCATAAAGGCTGTCTGGAAAGGAGACCTCAAGGGGAGTAGACTGGTATAGGATGGTTGGAGGGGGGTGTGAGACTCTGGGTAGGGTCCCAAAACTTGTGGCCTGCCGACCAAGTCCTTGCTGGTGGGGTCTATGTTTGAAAGAAAGGTGATGCAATGACCTCCAATAATAACAATATATATATATATATATATATATATATATATATATATATATATATATATATATATATATATATATATATATATATATACATACATACATACATATGTATATGTGTCTAAACCAAATAACAAAAAGAATAGATTACTTGTAATTTTTGTCTTTTCCTTTAACCTTACTGGAGGTGTTGTTTATCCTGAAAGATGTCAATTTCCAATTTCTAAATTATTAAATATATTTATGTATATATGTGTTTGTGTGTGCGTGTGTGTTTGTGTGTGTGTATACATATAATATATATATATATATATATATATATATATATATATATATATATATATATATATATATATATATAATGCATTTTATTTATATATTTCATTTGTGTATTTGAGATGAATAGCCAGCTCCTAAGGGGATTTCCTCATATGTAGGTATAAGTTTGTTATGGAAATTACGTAAGACTTTCGTCCTTAATTTTATAGTATTCTTCCTTCGAGTCAGTATATGTAAAGTTACGTTATTTTTAAGATTTAACATTCATTTCATGTACAGTATTTTGTTACGAAGTCTAACGTAAACTGTTTAAGAGTGCTATATGATACATACGAGATATGAACAAGGGCTTATGTAAATCTTTTTTATAATTTTATGAGGTATTGTGTCATGTTTTTGAGAAAATATGCAATTCTTTTATTTGCCACATGTTTTTTTTATTTCCGAGGACAAAGCTGGGCGGAGCTAGCTGAGAGAGAGTCGTCACCTTTGTGTTGGTATGCTTTCGAGAGTTTAATCATTGGCAACCTTACGCCTTTAAGCCACCCCCCCAAGCTACCAGATCTAAGTTACTAAGTTACTACCAGTTACTAAGTCCATATATATATGTGCCCTTAGGGATATGTAGGGCAGAAGAGACCCAGCCTATCCTGTGAAGAGCCAAAGTACATCCTTCTCTCTCTCTCTCTCTCTCTCTCTCTGTCTCTCTCTCGCTCTCTCTCTCTCTCTCTCTCTCTCTCTCTCTCTCTCTCTCTCTCTCTCTCTCTCTCTCGTGCCTATAGTGTGTCCTCTCCAAAGTTATTAAGTTTAATTAAAACATACAGTATATCGTGTGTAGTGAGTTAAAACGTTACGGAAGACGTTAAAGGTGATTTTAAATTAATTGTGTTATGGGGAGTGTCGGTATTGTGTAAATCTTTGTAACTGGCCCAGGGAGATTTAGGTACAAACTTGAAGTATATTTGTATCATTATTAGTTTAACTCTTTTCATTAAGTGTCAAGACTAATTGATTGTGTAAAAGTTAATTTCCAGTGAAACTACTGAATATCTAATTTTCAGAGTAACTATTACTTTTGTCTTAGTCTAAGGTATTATTCAGATTTAATATTTCAAGTCAAGTGGTCATATAATATTCAGAGCGTAACATTTTTGTCTTAATCCAAGTTTTGATCAGACTTAATATTTTGAGTGATTTATTTTTTTATGTAAATAGTTGTAATTTTTGTAGTATATATTTATTATTGTAAAGAGAACACTTTTTCAATCACTAGTGTTTTCACAGTACTCTGGTATCCAAGTTAAAGAATCTTAAGTAAGAAGTTGTTTGAATTGTTCTTAATAATAATTACTCAATTTTGTTTTGAGTGCACTTGGGAGACCTTTGAATATTCAGTGTTTTATATAATGTTGTCTGGGAGTTATGTAACTGTCTCAGAGCTTGGGTATTAATATTTTCAAGTGTAACAGATTTAATGTACAATCAAACAGTTGAGAGTGTAACTTTAGGTGTAGCTAGTCAGCCATAATATATATAATATTATATTTTGGTTCCTAGACCACGGGACTATAGTATAATATAGGTTTTGGTGCCCAGACCCTTAGGATCGAGCGAGTCTGTTTTAAATATTGGTGATAACAGGGCCGTGTTATGATTAAAGGTTTGAACAGTCTAGTGTTGATAGGGTTTTGTGTATTGTGAGAATATATTTTTTGGAGGATTTTTTTTTTTTTTTGGTAACGTACAAGATGACACTGCTTAATATCCAAGAAATTTTGGATAACCCAAATGTTTGGAAATTGTCAGAAGCTAATGTAACTAAAGATCAATGGCTCTCTATTTTAATGGAATGTGGTTGCCATGCAACGGGTGGAATGATTAAAGCATTAATCAAGTGTCTAGCCTTAGAACCGTTAATAAGCTTGGGAAAATTGTTGGAAAAAGATATTGTTGCAGCTCATGAACTGTTGGAGGAAGCGGAAGAAGAATTTGTAGTGAAGCAAGGACCAGCTGACCCCCAAACTGAAGGCATGAAAGCAGAAAGGGATGTAGAGGCGGAGATTCAAAGAATTTTAGTGGAAGAGAATTTCATTAAGTACGAGATGATTGCAAGATGAGAAGAGAGAGAAGAAGCACGATCTGCAAAGGAACTGGAAGCAAGACGGGAAGAAAGGGAGGCAGAACGAGAAGGAAAAAAAGGGAAGAAGCCAGAGAGATTGCATTATGCAAAGGAAATGGAAGCAAGAGAAATTGCAAGGTGAGAAGAAAAAGAGAAGACAGGAAGAAGCAAGACATGCGAGGGAGTTGGAGCTGTTGAATGCTTGTGCAAAGTCAGTAACACAGACAGAGGCGATCCCCGCTATGCACGATCCCATGTTTAATGTGACGAATGCTCAGAGTTTCATTCCAAGGTTCACAGAAGAGGCTCCTGATGAATTCTTTGATCATTTTGAAACGGTTGTATCGGTGATGCAATAGCTCGAAGATAAATGGTCTGTGTTATTGCAGATTGTACTCTTTGGGAAAGGAGTATCAAGAAGTGAAGAGGAGTGTGTTGCAAGTGTATCAGATGACTCCTGAATATTATAATGAAAGGTTCTGAAGTTTGAGGTAGGACAAGAAAATTACTTTCCTGAATTACAGTATGCTTATAAGGTATGACGATGTTTTAAGAGATGGGCAGAGGCTGCTAATGTGAGGGAGATAGCTGATTTAGAAGAATTGATAGTACTAGAACAATATCTACTAGGTATTCCTGAACATATTCAAACTTACTTGATATATATATATATAGAGAGAGAGAGAGAGAGAGAGAGAGAGAGAGAGAGAGAAAAGAAACTTGATAAAGCTGCTTGGTGAGTGAAGATTATGAGAGAGAGAGAGAGAGAGAGAGAGAGAGAGAGAGAGAGAGAGAGAGAGAGAGAGAGAGAGAGAGAGAGAGAGAGAGAGAGGTAGGTAGGTAGGTGAAGAAACTTGATAAAGCCGCTTTGGTGAGTGAAGATTATAAGATTATCAGTCGTAAACCCTCCTCGGGTATGAAGTTTTAACCGTCATTCCAACCAAGTGTCAAGTATTCGCCGAACCATGGAAACCAGTTCAGTAATAACTATGTGAACAAGTTCAATAGTTTTAGTGAAAGAAGCACTGGTACTGTCCCTAAGCAGAATGTGATAATTACCACAGCAACAATCATTGAATCATCCTCCTTTAAGTATCGTGAAAGATGTGCAGAAGGTTAATATTTTCTGTTTTAAGTGTGGCAAGAGAGGCCAAAGCAGTTGCCCAAGTTGTTTAGGATAATTCGACTTCACAGAATGCGAAGACGAAGAAACAGTCGGGAAAGAACGAAGAGGAAAATAAACCAGCCAACGTTTACACAACGAACAGAACCAAACTCAAACAGTGTCGATGCCTTTAAACCATATATTTATAAAGGTATGTTAGCAGCAATAGACGGGAATGAGTGAACCCCGGTCAAGATATTGCGCGACACAGGTTGTAACCATAGTGTGGTGATACGAGGATTACACCCGTTTGTCGAACAGTTTCTCACAGGAGACACGATTATTTTGAAGGGAATAGGTGGTGGTGAGGTTACCCTTTTTGCCGTTTGAAATTGTCATGCGAGTTGGTGACAGGTAATTTTGACTTTGCAGTAAAGGATTCATTGGCTGTCGAAGGAGTAGACGTCCTGCTGGGTAATGATGTTGGTGGAGTGCCGTTTGTACCTTGTTCCTTTGTAACAAAGAAACCATTTAAGTATAGTCCTACAACTGAACTGGAGAAGGAATACCCGTATCTGTTTCCTAGTTGTCTGACGACTAGGAGTATGACTAAGGAGCGATAAACTTGGAGGTTTTATTGTCCGAAGAAGAGGATTCCCTTGATGGTACGCAAGAGGAGAACTCCCAAGTAAGCCTAAGAGAAGAGGAACAACAGATGAGTGAACAAAAAGGCAAAGAAGAAATGGACCTGGAAGAAATAGAAAACTCAGCGTTAGAAGTAGGACAAGTGAGTAGGAAAAGGCTGATAGGATTGCAATGGAAGTATGCCACGTAAGAGTTATTAAAGGATGCCACGCTAAGAGTTATTGTACCGTGTGGTGGAAGAGACGGAGGCACAGCAGTCTCCGACCTGTTATCATCTTAACGACGGGTTTCTTATGAGGAAGCATAGACCCGCCGATATCTCCGGGAATATCGAATGGGGGATATACCCTCAGATATTGATTCCCGCACCGTTGAGAAGACAGGGGATCACCATAGCGCACTAGATGGGACATATGGGAATAAGGAAGATGACGGAGAAGATTATGAAACAAATTTTCTGGCCATGCATGCATAAGAACGTAAGCCAGTTTTGCCGTGCATGTCACGTATGTCAGATGGCTGGAAAGCCAAACGAGTATATTGAGAGAGCTCCCTTACACCCGATACAAGTGCGAGGAGAACCCTTCAGCAAGGTAATATTCGACATTTAGGGACCTTAAGTGACTGAGGAACGAATTTCACTTCTAAACCGTTTAAGGAAGAAATGGAACTGTTGGATGTGAAAACAACAACTATCAACTGCTTGTCGTCCAGAGACCCAAGGTGCATTAGGGAAGTTTCATCAAACTCTGAAAAGTATGTTAACAAAGTTCTGCAACAAAATGGGGTATGAATAAGACATCAGACTATCGTTGATGTTGTTTGAGGTACGTAATGCTTATCAAGAAAGTATGTAATTGAGCCCGAACGAAATGGTATTTGGACGAGAAGTGCGAGGATCAATTAAAATGTTAGCAAAAAAATGGAAGGACCGAGAGGAAACAGATGGAGAGAATGTCAAGAATTTGAGGAAAAGGATCGGCGAGATAAGGAAATTTTCCCTCGAAAACCTTAAAACGAGTCAAGAGAAAATGAAGAAAAGGTTTGATATAAAAAGTTAGGACAGCCAGTTTTCGGTAGTACAATAGGTATTGGTTTTTTTGCCGTTAAGGAGATTCCCACTCACCAACAAGTTCCAAGGACCATTCAAGATTTTGAAGAAGATCGGTGACCTGACCTACGTTATCGAAACCCCAGGAAGAAGGAAATATCTATGGAAAGTACACGTTAACCTACTGAAACCCTACTTAAACCAAAGCGAGACCAAAGTTTCACAGGTGTGTATGGCGCAAACCATACCATCCACAGAAGATGATGACTGATATGAGGTAGGGGCGGTAAGCAAAGTGAATAATTCGTCTGTCATTTGGAACTTGGGGGGAAAAACTAACTCATTTGAATCAGGAGCAACAAGAAGAATTAAGCCGATTAATTAAAAATTTTTCTGAAATTGTCTCCGACTTCCCGAAACGAACCAACGTGACGAAGCATGAGATACACCTCAAAAGAACAGA